>NC_045437.1:167577585-167610880 GCF_002776525.5 Piliocolobus tephrosceles
GAAAGAAAGAAAGAAAGAAAGAAAGAAAGAAAGAAAGAAAGAAAGAAAGAAAAGGAAAAAGAAGGAAGGAAGGAAGGAGGAAGGAAGGAAAGAAAGAAAGAAGGAAGGAAAGAAAGAAAGGAAGGAAGGAAGAAAGAAAGGAAGGAAGGAAGAAGGAAGGAAGGAAGGAAAGAAAGAAAGAAGGAAAGAAAGAAAGAATGAAAGAAAGAAAGAAAGGAAGGAAGGAAGAAGGAAGGAAAGAAAGGAAGGAAGGAAGGAAGGAAGGAAGGAAGGAAGGAAGGAAGGAAGGAAGGAAGAAGGAAGGAAGGAAGAAGGAAGGAAGGAAGGAAAGAAAGAATGAAAGGAAGGAAGGAAGGAAGAAGGAAGGAAGGAAGGAAAGAAAGAAGAAAGAAAGGAAGAAAAGAAAGGAAAGAAAGAAAGAAAGAAAGAAAGAAAGAAAGAAAGAAAGAAAAAAAAAGAAAAAAAGAAAGAAAGAAGGAAAATCTTGATGAAAAAATTTAACCCAACTTCCCTTTTATGGCATAAGCTGGTCTGAGTTGGGTTTCTGTCTCTTGTAAGCAAAAGATTCATGTATAATACACAGTTTTAGCACAAATAAAAATATAAAATTAGGTAATAAAAGAGAAAGAAATGAGGGGAAAAATAAAGAATAAAAAGGACCTCCCCAAATGGAGAACAAAAATAAGAAAAGTAGAAATAATTCAATATTTTCCCTCTCTTTCTCTCAGTGTGCTATCAGAAACCACACACATGCCAGACACACACATTGGCATTCTAAAGAGAAAATATGGATCTTAAGTTATCCAATAGAATTGAACACAGACTAAGCAAGTACAATAAAATTAACTACCCCTGGCAATTCAAGTGATTTGCCCACAAAAATACAGTTTTGAGCCATACTTCTCAGCTCTTCCCATATTGTTTTTTTACCATTTTCCCCTTTTTAAAGAAGAAATTAATTGGCTATTTTAAAAAATTAATAAACGAATTTATGCTCATTTCAAAACATGTAAGTAGCAAAGAGTATATTCAGTAAGAAATAAAATACAAATCTTACTCGTTTCAAACCTATTCCTCAAGTGCATCCTCAAGTGTACTCTTTCAGATTCTTTTCCTCTCATATATCAAAAAAATTTCTTTTTTAACAAAAAAAGGGAATCAAAATATATATTTTTTTCTCAATGTAATTCTTTTTTAAAAATTAAAAAAATTTTTGAGGCAGAGTCTCAATGTGTTGCCCAGACTGGAGCATAGTGGTGTGCTCACGGCTCATTATAGCCTCAACCTTCCTGAGCTCAGCTGATCCTCCTGCCTCCGCAGCCTCTCACGTGGCTGGGTTTACTGGTGTGTGCCACTATGGCCGGCTAATTTTTTGTGTGTTTTTTGTAGAGATAGGGTTTCACCATGTTGTCCAGGCTGGTTTCGAACTCCTGAACTCAAGCCATTTGCCCGCCTTGGCCTCCCAAAGCGGTGGGTATATAGTCATGAGCCACTGCACCTGGCCAAACTCTTTTAATTTTTAATGATTTAAGGCATTTTATGGACATCTTTTCATAATTTATAAATTTATAAATCCACCTCATTTTGCTTAATGCCTGATTAATATTTCAGTGTATTGATGGGCTTTAGTTTGTCTCTAGTTTTTGAGTTTTTTTTTTTTTTGCTTTTGCTATTAGTCCCAATGATATATTAATAATAATAATAATACACAACTTTGAATATATTCTTAAACGCTTTTCTTTTTAAAAATTATGATGACTTGAATTATTGTTGCAGCAGTTCTTTAATTGCAAACTACGAACTAATGATCTAAGGACAAGGGCCAATGAAAACCTTCACCCTGCACAGTTCCTTGTGTACACTGGATCTGATGAAATTGGCAGCAGCCACTGAGGTATGATTTGACATGTGACATGAGAAGAAACATCAACATAAATTATCTGATCCAGGATCGGTGAGTTCTATACCCACAGTCACACGTGCACAGCCTTTCCTGGTGCTCATGTGTAACATTCAAATCATGCTCCAGGCTTACAGGTCTTGGCAGATGACTGACCTCTTAACCTACCTCTCTGCTGTTTTCATTGTCAGCTGCTGTCAATTACCACACAAGACAGTTAGTAAAACCATTCTTCACCTTCAGGTAGATGTCTATTGTCCATTTGTCTAAATCAAGAGGTTACAAGTACCTCTAATTCTGAATTCTGAGGGGGCATTTGAGTCCTGGCAGGATTGACAATACAATTGCTACTCTTTAGTCAGCCTAGTGGACAGGATTCATTTATTTTATCTTCTTTGAATTCCTTCCCGAGGAAACTTCATGAGTTTTCAAACAGTTGAGTTTTTCCTTTTTTGCTTTTGTATCATTATTAACCCTGCAGGCTATTTGGGGGGTTGCATAGTGGGTGGTATATGAAACGTAAGTTACTGAAGCCTGACCCAATTACCTTTAATATTTTCCTTTACCTTCTTCAGGCAAGAAAATTTGGAAAAACAATCTTTTCTTGTGGTGGTTTGTCACCTGGCTTAATTTTCTTTACGCTGGCATTTTTATGGCGGAAAGCAGTGAGATAAAATGTGCTGACGGATGTGTAGCACTTCTCCCTCTCCTTGTTTGTCCAGATAACCTGACTGGTACAGGATGTGCAGGTGACTGGCCTGTGACCCCAGA
This sequence comes from Piliocolobus tephrosceles, assembly GCF_002776525.5. Taxonomy (NCBI): domain Eukaryota; kingdom Metazoa; phylum Chordata; class Mammalia; order Primates; family Cercopithecidae; genus Piliocolobus; species Piliocolobus tephrosceles. The sequence goes on from NC_045437.1 coordinate 167,580,257, forward strand.
GAGACAGCAGAGATCACTTTCATTTCTGGTTTATTGTTTTCCTCAGTTCTACTGAAAGTAAGAAAATAACATGAGAATTCTGTAATGGAATCTCCAAATGTGGCAGATTATTAGCTCAAAAATCCGTGGCCAATTAAAACCACAAGCCCTCTTTGTTAACAAGGAAGATAAATTCCTGATGTCAGATCCCTATGCAACACTGACATTCAGAAGAGAGTCAGAAGCCCGAGTCAGCCAGAGGTCTGTGACTTCTCCTACTTTGCTTCATTTGACAATTATACATGAGTCATAAATGACTGCCACCAAAGTTGTTCCTCTCCTTACTCAAAGTCAGGACTTGACTGCAAAATTGTGGGGTAGGCAAAGTTTATGTTGGGTACTAACCGTCTCACTTTGCTTTCCAATGGCTTTCTATTTCTCAAATAGGTGCTTAGTTTCATTGCCTCTAGAAACCCGACATTCTCACCCTGGGATGGTGTGCATAGGACCACATTTTATTGTTTTTATTTTAAATCTGGAATGTTGACTACATCTCAGACTTTTCTGTCTTCACCCTACCCTTGCCACCCAACTACGCTTGTCTTGGGATCCGCTCCCTCTGGATCCCAATAGGATGTGGAACCAAGCTGAGAAACCTATACAGTTCAGGTCACTCATGGACATACCTCTTGGGTAGACTATGTGTCACTAGGAAGGTCTTCCTGAGTCTGGTTAAGATCTCCTTTATGTAAAAGGAATGAATATTATGATGGGACTTCTAAGTGTTTTCTTATGGGAGGTATTTGGTGACAGAAATGCTTTTAGAAACTCCTCAAAGCACATTGGAGGCAACTCCCTACCACACTAACTTAGGCCTGGCCTTCTGTCATTTGACAGGAAACTTCATGGGATATCCTAACAGAGCTGCAACTGTAGTTCAGCAGTCCTTAGCTTTTCTCCCACAGCAGGGGAAAGGAGTTCTGTCAGAGAACATTCTTCAATATGAGGCAGTCTCTTCATGTTCCACAAAAGAGGTAGTAAAAGATCTTGTTTGAAAAGTGTGAACTTCAGTGATTACTTTTCTCATGCTTCTATCTCATTTCTTTCATGGCTGACCTGCTGTTGTCTGTTATAGGACACATGTATGCTAACTGCTTCTATAGAAACTCATTTAAATGCCCACCACATGTTCAACTAGAGAGCTCAAAGGAGACACATATTGGGTCAGATTGGGATAAAGAAGACAGCATTGTTCCAACTGATTCAACTATTACCTTTGTCTCTTGTCTTTTCAACTCAGTCCTATCTTTTCTGATACTTTTGAATTCCTTATTTCATATCATGATTGTTTTTTATTTAAACCATATAGATTCCATGCAGTCAATCATATATTCTAAGCAGCTACTGAAATTGCAGTATGTGATGTAATTTTCGATTACAATAATAAGGAAAAGAAGTTAAGGTTCTAATGAAGAAGATTGTCTATTTCTCTACACTTCTTAAATATATGTAAAAATTCATTTCACTGACTGCAATAAATAAAATCCTTTAAATATATCTCTATATTCAATTGATAATTAGTTCTCTAGCCAATCTCTCTAGTTTCATCTGTGTCCTCTATGAGATTGTCCGGGCTAGCCAACTCTCTAATTACCAAAAATATATTTGCCTGGCTACTGAACTTTTTTGGACATCATTATATTTAAATACGGTGCTTTCTAATTTTTCTATAAGTGATGATGTTCATTCAATTTACTTAGCTTTAGTACAACATCAAGAAAATTTTGCAGGTATAACATCAATTAATTTTGTATTCAATGAAGTAGCTATTTGAAGGATTAAAGAATAATTAAAGACTTTGATTTGGATAGCATTAAACTCTCATAAATCAGTTTTAAAAAGAAAATTTATTTACTTTTCACTCAATTAAATGTATTCACCAATCATGTTCAGGAGAGAGGAATTACACAGTAAGGGGAGACTTCACTTCTCAAGAAATATAATAAAAATGAGATTCCAGTTATAAATCCTTAATCAGAGAATCTTAATCTTGGTGACAGGATATTAGGAACCAGCTGATTAGCAATGTAAGAAAGACCTACAGTAGGAGGGAAATTTTCAAATCAATAGCGTAAACAATTGGCTGACATTGGCTAGATAAGAAAAACTTGTTTCTGAAAGCTATGTTTTCCTCTTGGTCTCAATTTGGGAAAGGCTAAATACATAATGTGAAGTGGCAAACAGAAATGAATCCAGAGATTTTAGGTTTTCAGCTTGGGGCTTTGCCATAGTCCTAAATCATCCATATGATCTCATCACATCCTTCCCTCCTTTTTCCTTAAACCATCTGTAAAGGCAATAAAAATACCTGTCATCTTGGCGTTTTGAGACAAAAGGGCAAAGGTTTAGGAATAAGGTGGAGTTCCTTTTGGGAGTTTTTTATTTTTAAATAAAATACCCCAATGATCTGGGGCTGTTTGGTTATGAAAATTGAACCCCTCCCCTCCCCCTACTTGGCCTAAAAACATTTCCCACTCTGTAATCCAATTAACCCCCTTTTAGCCATAATACCTTCTGTGGACTTCTATCACACATGAGTTTTGAGTTATAGTACTTTAGTGAATAAAAAAAGGAATACTTATTTATTTATCTATTTTTAAATTTTTGGTAGCCACTGTGTTGCTCAGCTCCAGGGACATCATTGACCCTTATATGTGCTTCAGATGTCATTCACATAAACTACAAAGTTAGTGGTGCCCCCTAGAGCTGTGCAATGACATAACCCTCAGTACTGCCCAGCAGGACATGAAGGTGGGGAAGCAGGTAGCCTAATTAGGCACAGCAACTCAGAGAAAGAGACTTGTTGGTCAAGAAGGTGAAAGATCTTTACAAGGAGAACTATAAACACTGCTGAAAGAAATCAGAGGCAATACAAACACATGAAGAAACATTCCATGCTCATGGATAGAAAGAATCAACATCAATAAAATGTCCATACTGCCTAAAGCAATCTACAGATTCCTATTAATTTACCAAAAATGACTATTCCTATTAAATTACCAATGTCATTCTTCACAGAATTATTTTAAAAACTATGCTAAAATTCATATGAAACCAAAATGAGTCCAAACAGTCAAAGCAATCCTAAACAAAAAGAACAAAGCCAAAAGTATCACATTACCTTCAAACTATACTACAAGGCTACAGTAACAAAAACAGCATGGTACTGGTACAAAATAGACACATTGACCAATGGAACAGGATAGAGGATCCAGAAATAAACCTATATTCCTATAATCAACTAATCTTTGACAAAGTTGATAAAAATAAGCAACGGTAAAAGGACTTTTCATTAAATGGTCCTAGGAAAATTGCAGAAAAATAAAACTGGATCCCTACCTATCACCATACAAAAAAATCAACTCAAGGTGGATTAAAGACTTGAATGTAAGACCTCAAAGTATAAAAGTCCTAGAAGAAAATCTAGGAAACACCCTTCTGGACATTGGCCTTGAAAATAATTCATGACCTAGTCCTTAAAAGCAATTGTAACAAAAACAAAAATTGACAAGTGAGACCCCATTAAACTAAAAAGCTTCTGCCCAGCAAAAGATACTATCAACAGAGTAAACATACAACCTAAAGAAGGTAAGAAAATATTAGCAAACTACGCATCTGACAAAGGACTACTATGCAGACTCTATGAGGAAGTTAAACAATTCAATAAGAAAAAAAAAAAACGCATTAAACAGTGGGTAAAAGACATGAACAAACACTTCTCAAAAGAAGACATAAAAGTGGCCAATAAACATGAAAAAATGCTCAACATCACTAATCATCAGAGAAATGCAAATCAAAACCACGATGAGATACTGTCTCACACCAGCCAGACATGGCTATTATTAAAAGTAAAAAATAACAGATGTTGGCGAGATTACAGAGAAGAGGAACATTTATACACTATTGGTGGGGCTGTAAATTAGTTCAGCCACTGTGGAAAGCAGTTTGGAGATTTCTCAAAGAATTAAAAATAGAACTGCCATTCAGGCCAGCCATCTCATTACTGGGTATATACCCAAAGGAAAATAAATTGCGCTACCAGAAAGACACATGCACTTACATGTCTATTGTATCACTATTCACAATAGCAAAGACATGGAATCAACCCAGGTGCCCCTCAATGGTGGATTGGATAAAGAAAATGTGGTATATATACCTTGGAGTGCTATATAGTCATAAAAAGAATGAAATCATGGTCTTTGCAGCAACATGGATTATCCTAAGTGAATTAACACAAAAACAGAAAATCAAATATCATGTTTTCACTTATATCTGGGAGCTAAATCCTTGGTACACACGAATATAAAGACACAAATAACAGACATTGGGGAATCCAAGAAGGCGGAAAGAGTGAGGGGGAAAGTTTGAAAAATTTCTTGTTAAGTACTACATTCACTACCTGGATGGCAGGGTAAATAGACGCCCAAACTTCAGCATCATGCAATATATCCTTGTCACAAACCTGTACATGTACCCCCTAAAATAAAAGTGAAAAGTTTTAAAAAAAGTTATATGCTGGTAAACAAATCCCTCTGAAAAATCTATAAAAATATAAGGAAGGGCAGTAGGACTGGAGTATTGATCCAGTTTATTTAGATAGTAAAGAAAAGGCAGTTCCAGAAGACTGTCAACTTGGAGTAACTTCAGGGCAGACATTTTAAATACGCCTTCATACGTACACATCCTGTCAAAATGGGTCACAGATCTGTGACTCTCAGAAAGTCTGCTCCTAGAAAAGCCCATCCAGAATGCAGAGGACCTGGCCTATCTGAGCACAGAAAGGGAAACCCAGAGGTACTCCAAGAGTAGTGTGGCTCATCTGTTGTCCTTAGGTTCTTCCTCCCTTTCGTTAATTTTAGCATAAACAGCTAGAGATCTGGTCCTGCTACCCAAGATCAAGAGTTTGAGAATTAATCACAGAACAGAGTTGATTCAAATACGTATGTAATGAATATTAGCTAAATACTTACACTCTTAGGAAAGGATTGAGAAATTCAGTGGAAAATCAGTTTAAGATATTTGGGTTTCAGCTTTATACAGGTGATTGTTTTTTCTTTCTGGCATAATTTTTCAAAAACACTTTAGTCCTTTGTTTCTTGCATATAAAACTACTTAGACTCTAAAAGCATAAGATAATCAGAAAGAAAACTCACTGAACAATAAAGGTGATGAACTTGTTATCAAACGGAGATTAAATGTTTTGACCCCTTTTGCTCTACAGGGAGCCCCTCCCTGTTTCAATAAAAGAAAAAAAGTTGTTTCTTATTTTAACTTAAAAGATCGGAATTAAGGTACTCTAAGCTAATGTGAACATGATTTAAAATGTGTTGCATGTAAAAGAGCCAAGTTAGAGAAGGATTGCTTCAGCTGCAAGAATCATGTGACATCTAAAAAAGCAGGCATTTCGGAGGGTGGAGTTTTTCATGGTGAAGCACAGAAGAAGCAGCTGGGTCCCCAGCATTCCTGCTCATCCCAGACACTCCAAAACTGGGAAGTGAAGCACCAGCTTTATGTGTATGTTGCAAAAACTTATCTTTATATAGCCTTTCTCTTAAATTCATCTTTCATCTATTAATAGGAGCATCACGCCCTCTGACTTTCAACCCTTAAACACACAAAGGTGGCCTGAGGCTCAATAATGAGAGAAATCATGGAGAATCCTTATTCTCTTGTGCTTTAATGACTAAATGCCAGGACATACCTAAATCACCATGAAGTATAGATGTATAAACTGTGAAAATACAAATCTACCATAATATTGGATTAAAAAAAATGTAGGCAGTTCAGAAACAAATGTTATTGAAACAGGCAATGCACCTGGTGAAGGGATTTTCCCACAAGCCAAAAGATATGGAAAATTCCATCAGGAGCTTGTCTCCAACAGCACCAGGATATAAAGGAAAGGCCAAATATGTTTTAAGCATAAGGAAAGCTTGCAGGTCAGAGAAAATGGGAAGATGTTTTAGGCATTGTTGCATTTGATCCTAACTGTTAATACTGTTTGCTATAGCACAGATGTATCAGCGGGTGGTCAACTTTCTGTACATGCTGTACAAAGTTTAAATAGCCATCAGTGAAGGGACAGAGGACTTGAGGTTAGGTGCTAGGATAAAGTTCAAACAAGGAGTACATTTTCATCCCCTATTTGTTGTGCAGCAGTAGCAACGTTTTAGCATCACGTGACAGCAAATTGTGTTTGAGTTTTCTAAAATGTTCCATCTGGCTTAGCTATCCCCCAGCAACAGAACTTTTTGCATACATATGTAAACAGATTCTTAAACTATTTGAGTTATGGTAGGCAGACTAACTCAAAGAACAACTTGGGTACTTTGCCATTTATACTGACTATGACCCATGGAAGAAATTTGTGCTTATTTATGACAAGAGTAGGAATGTATCATCATCTATCCTCCTTCTCCCACCCCACCCCCCACTAGCTCACAACTGCCACGTAGCCAGATCTATTGCATTGCACTGTCCTATAAAACAGCAAAGAATGTCCACTGAGAGATCAGTCTAGCTGGGGGTGAGGACAGTCAGCCCAGACTCGCAACAGACTCCCTCCTAGTTTTCAAGATGATTGTGGTCCCGTGTATTCTTCTCCTAGCAGTAGGGAAGGTCTGAGTTACACTGCAATTTGCAGGTCTATACAGGGTGGAGTGGGGAAGCAGACAAGGATCTGCAGCTGCTATTGACACTTGGGCTATGTGGTACTACCCTCAGATACCTGCTCTTAGAGGGACTGCTCTTTGCTGCATATGCTGGGGGTTCATGTTCTCCTAGATGAGCCAAACAGTCCTAGTCCTGACATTACGCCAGTGATGAATGGCCTAGGTCATGAGTCTACCTGACCAAAACACATATTGCAAAGCCAAATATTTTCATCAGTACAAAATAAACATGCTTGCCAAAAAATATAAACTCACAATTGAGATCTGTTAACGCTTGTAAAAGATAAAGAAACTCCCAGAACATTCCGTTTCTTTGGATTCTTTACTCTCTTATGTTACCTTTACTATTGTTTTTAACTACCTTTTGATTCCTATTTGGACCTCAAGGCAATTGCAGAGTTTAGGAGAAAACCTAAGTGTTAGGGTAAAGAGTTTCCAGTCTGGTCCTTGAGAGCAATTGTCAGGCATCTGGGTGTAAAGTGATTTGTCCAATGTGAGTAATTCATAATTTGGAACCAATGCTTTAAAATTTTGCATTTGATAATACTCAAATACTTTTGCACTTGATAATGGTTTAAAATAATTATAACCACAGTTATTTAAAGAAACATAGGCTTTACATGTTTCTACATTAGATATTAGTCAAGGAAGAAAATTCTGATCTCATACTCATGGTGTAATGCATGTCAGAGGCCAGTTTATTCAGGTGAGTGAACCAGACCTTTACATGAAGGAGAAAACTCATACTGGATTTCCTGCACGGTATCTGGTATTTGACATTACCACATCAGCTTATGTACTATTGTTTTCTTTGAGGATTCTTCATCTTGGGACTCAGTACTTAAGAAAACATACGGCCATTTTTTAAAAAATTCTGAACAGAATGAGTTTAGACATTTTGTGTATCATGTTAATGTGAAATCTGCTTGTCAGAGTTGAGGGTAAGCTCCGTGGGGCAATGTAGTAATTAAACTTTCCTGTGAAGTTGTGGGTTCTTGGATGGTATGTCTCCCAAGAAGTTTAGTCCTGCAATCTTGTGATTAGAGGAGTTTGCTTTGTGATCATCAAATGGGTAGGGATGTGTGTGTGTGTAAGCAAATGACTCTTAAGTCTCCTATCTGCATGGCGATTTGAAATACAGCTCATCAGCCTAAATTAAAAACACTCTTTGTTGATCTGAATATGTTTTCTCTCTTGAAATGTGCTGAAGGAAACAGGTCTGTTATATACATTCATGGTGCCTCTATGGAATTAGAGAGCAGGAGGGGCAGGGATGGATATATGAAGGTTTTTTGTGTTCACATTTCAATACCTTACAAAAATGTTTCTTATGCCACTCACTGGTCAAATTGGAGGTGGGGCATGATCATGGCCAGCTAGCTTAATGTTTAAAAAATTTTCAAGATTGAAGCCTGAAGTTTCAAAAGTTATCTGAAAAAATTGATAACTCTATTACGTATGAGAATTTATCAACATTCACAGACAGACCAAACATTGCTTTACAACTGTAGAATTTATTAAATTTGATATAATATTTTTTACTAAGATGAATATCACTTTCTAGTTAATGAAAGTGGTTCTTAGAGTTTCAAGGAAATTGAAAATTAGCTTACCAATAGTTAATATGTGGTAGGATCACCTTCCTTAATTACTCCTTTTGCCCTCCCCTCTTCAATACCCACATGCACTTGCATGCACACACACACACATCACATCACATCACATGCACACACACACACGAGTGTCCAGATTCTGGGAGAACAGGCAAAGAGAGAGTTCAAATTCATGAGCAGACATTTTGCCTGGCATTAGATTTTACTCAGTGTCTAAGATGCAACTGTTTGGATGGACATCAAAAACGATGTCCCAAGTTAACTAACGTGCAGGTGGAAAAATCCCAGCACCTTTCTAAAGCTCTTCAGAGGATTAACAATAGATAAACATATGCACTCAAGTAATTTATCAGCATGAGCTTCACCAGGTAAAACAGCCCCAAATTGAAAGAAGTTCACATTGGGCTAATCCTCACACTGACTTTGGAAATGATTGTCCCTTTATAACACTGCCTCATGATAATAAGCATTAATTTCACTTTATTTTTTTAATACACTACCTCTAAATCCCAGACTTCCCTAGTACATAAATCTTCACTCAACCTCTCTTGGAAACTGCCATTTTAAGTAATATAATTAAAATATAACTAAACCAATTTACTAGACACTAATTGATATAAACAAGAGTTAAGTTCTTATGGCATCTTTTTGGTCACAAAACATCATTAAACTTCTAAATAAAGACCCAAAATATTTCTAATATTAAACATTGAAATAAACATGAGCTATACATACATTTAAGAAAGATGAATGAAAACAAGTAAGATAACTATTTACCGAGTTTTTGGTGATTTGGTGAATGATGACAGTTGTAGTAGCAGTGGGTTAAATTAAGAAATAAATATTTGCAAAATGAACATTGTAAGGAGCACCTCCTACCATCGCACAGTTCAAAAACTAACACAAGTATCATATGCTCACTGAGCACTTCTGTATTGAATTGTTTATTGTTGTGCATTTGTATGATCATCATAGACTTTATAATTTTTTTACCTTTCAATAATTTGTATTCATTCATTCATTTTCCAACCTGCTTATTCCAGTTCAGGGTCATGGGTGGCTGGAGCCTATGCTGGCAGCACAGGGTGCAAGGTGGGAACCCGCCCTAGACTGAACACCATCCCGTCACAGGACCACTCCCACACCCATACGCACTCACACTGGGACCAATTAGACATGCCAGTTAACCTGATGATAACATATTTGGGATGGGAAGGAAATCAAAGTATCTGGAGAAACCTACACAGACATGAGGAGAACATGCAAACTCCACACAGACATGGCTCTAGCTGGGAATCAATTTTTTTTCTCATTAACGATATAGCAAAATGACATTATTTGAGAACCTGTTGTACTTCACTGCTACCATCCTTAAACCCTAAGCCCACTGAATTCATCCTTGTGAATAATTTCCTGTTTGCCACCTTTTTTTTGTCAACTGTCTCTCATTCTATCTGTATTGTCAATGAAAGTAACAAAAATATATATTTATTTAGGTATTTTAGATATTTGTGGTTCTTTAATTTCAGAAAAGTTCATTTTATTGAAAAAGCAAATAGATACTTATAAGAAATTTGCAGAATGGTTGAAAAAAATTATTTGCAAAGTAGTCCCTGATCTATCACTGGGAACCAAACCAAGCTTGACTGACCAATGTCAGAGATTAAAAAAAAGCAAACAACAACAAAAAAACCAGCACTTCTTTTTCTCAGCCTAGATGACCTCAGACTTCCCTTGCAATTCTAGAGGGTCTTTTCCAGTTCTGTCCTAATCCTTTATTGTCTCAGCCTGTTTAAATCCAGCCTTCTTAAAATCAAACCAGGCACTATTCTCTTTACAAAGTCTTCCCTACTTTGTTTGGGTGGGAAAGACTCACTTCTTCTGAATACTGAGTGCCCTTTGCTCATAGGAACTGCATCTTATGGCATTTAAGACTTTTCCTTTTATATTACTGATGTTTCTGGATGTGTGCTACCCTCATGTCTACTTGAGGGTGCAGCTTTACATACCATTCTGCTCTACTTTTATTCCAAGCATAATTTTATGTACATATTATATCCTCAATAAATGTTAGTTGAACAAATGAATACAAAAATAAATGAATTAACAGATACCAGAATATACAAATGACATGTCATGGCATGTTATGGTATCAAGGTTCATGCAAAATGATGAAAAAAATTAAGGTTCTATAACATCAGCATCCAATCCTAGGTTTCAACTTCTAGACTGTACTTTTACAATTGTTTTTTTTGCACAGGAATGATGAGATTTTTCAGGAAAAAAAAAGGCAGATAAGAGGCAGGGCTAACTTGCAGCTCCCACTCAAACAGACAGAACAGCATGTGGAAACTCACATCATGAAATTTTACTCCAAGTACTACCATAGGAACATACCAGGAAACCTGAAAGAATTCACAGACCTTTTGAAAGAAGTGGCTTCCTGCTTCTAACTCCGTGAGACAGCTGAAAACCTGTGAGTGCCCAAAATGTGAGAGGGAGAAAGTCCACCTCCAAACACACATCCCTACTGGGGACCTGAAAATCCAGACCATGGGAGAAGGATTTAATCTTACCTAGAGCGGAAATAAATTTAGAGGGCCAAGCAAAACATAGAAGTAAAAGAAGCAGCGGGAAGAGCCCTGTAGGCACTCCCAGTTGCCAGGGAAGCCATTTCTGACTTTATCTCACAGAGGTCCCTGGGAAGGGCAGCCAGTGGAATTGGGGAAGGGCCACGGGAGAAGGAGACTTCCATCTGAACTTTGGAATAATTTCGACTGAGCACGAATTTTCCTGGGCAGAATCTGGGGTTGGGTGGGATGGGAAGTGCAGACACTAGCACAGAAGCTGTGACAGGGAGTGAGGCCTGAAAGCCCAGCTTGCTTTCTCAGCAGGGAGGCTTGTAGAGTGAGGCAAGATGTCAGCCCTGTGCACTGGAGGCCTGGATGTAAATTCAGCTCTGTTGGTTGTTGAGGGAGCACAGTGGGAGTGAGATTGGCCTTGCTGGCTGCATGGGAGTTGGGTGAGGTCCGTCACTGCTGGCTTTCCCCCACTTCCCTGGTAACCTGTACAAAGCAGCAAAGGCAGCAATATTCCCCTTTGGAACATAACATATTCCCCCTTGAAACATAACTCCATTTGCCTGAGAACCAAGCCCCATCCTCTACAGTGACTGTAGCAACCTGACCCAAGGAGAGTCTGAGCTAAGACGCTCATTACCTTGCCCCCACTGATGGTCTTTCTCTACCTACCCTGGCAGCCAAAGACAAAAGGCATAAACTGTGGGGGCTCTATGGCCCCATCCATCACCGGAGAAACTGTAATACTTATCCAGCAACCTTAGAGCAAGTTCATATGTCCCCATACTACTGCAGCTGATGCTTTTTTGTGAGTGCTACCACCTGGCTGGAGGCCAACCAACTCAAACCATTACAGCAATTCATAACAGAACAATCCTGCCCCAAGGAAGGAGAAAACAACAGCTAATTCCACCACCTGTAACATCCTGGCTAACCAGAGGTCCTGAGTCTGTCCATGTGACAACTTCACTGCTAGCATAAACAGCATTCAAGAAAACCAGTTCACTAAACAAAACTACAACCGAAAACTCTTTCAGAGTCCACTTCACTTCCCTGCTACCTTCACTGGAGCAGGTGCTGGTATCCACAGTTGAGAGACCTGAAGATGGATCACATCACAGGACTCTTTGTAGACACTCCCCAGTACCAGCCCAGAGCCCAGTAGCTCCACTGGGTGGCTAGATATAGAAGAGCAATAACAATCACTGCAGTCTGGCTCTCAGGAAGCCCCATCCCTAGGAGAAGATGGCGAACACCACATCAAGGGATGGCCCTATGGGACAAAAGAATCTGACAGCAGCCCTTGGGTCCCGGATCTTTCCTCTGACATAGTCTACCCAAATGAGAAGGAACTAGAAAAATAATTCTGGTAATATGACAAAACACAGTTCTGTAACACCCCCAAAAGATTATACTAGCTCACCAGCAGTAAATCCAAACCAAGAAGAAATCTCTGAATTGCCAGAAAAAGAATTCAAAAGGTCTTCTGTTAAGCTACTCAAGAAAGCACCAGGGAAAGGTGAAAACCAACTTAAAGAAATTTTAGAGATAATACCGGCTATGGATGAAAAACTCTCCAGAGAAATACGTGTCATAAAGAAAAAAATTCCAATTTCTGGAAATGAAAGATGCACTAAGAGAGATGCAAATTACACTGGAAAGTTTCAACAAAGGAGTCAGACAAGTAGAAGAGAGAACTTCAGAGCTTGAACACAAGGCTGAAAGACAAAGAAAAGACAAAGAAAAAAGAATTAAGAAAAAATGAACAAAGACTTCAAGAAGTGTGGGATTATGTTAAACAACCAAACATAAAAATAATTGGTGTTCCTGAGGAAGAAGAGAAATCTAAAAGCTTGGAAAACTTATTCGAGGGATTAATTGAGGAAAACTTCCCTGGCCTTGCTAGAGAGGTAGACATTCAAGTCCAAGAAGCTCAAAGAACACCCAGAAAATTTATTGAAAAAAGATAATTGCCTAGGTATACAACCATCAGGTTATCAAAAGTCAAAATGAAGGAAAGAATATTAAGAGCTATGAGACAAAAGCATCAGGTAACCTGTAAAGGAAAACCAATAGAATTAACAGCAGATTTCTCAGCAAAAACCCTACAAGCTAGAGGGGATCGAGGTCCTATCTTCATCTTTCTTAAGCAAAACAATTATCAGCCAAGAATTTTGTATCAAGCAAAAGTACGCTTCAGAAATAAAGGAAAGATAAAGTCTTTTTCAGACAAACTAATGCTGAGAGATATCACCACTACCAAGCCAACACTACAAAAACAAACAAACAAACAAAAAAGCTAAAAAGAGCTCTAAATCTTTAAGCAAGATTGAAATACATCAAAAATAGGACCTCCCTTAAGCATAAATCTCACAGGGTTTATAAAGCAATAACACAATGGAAAACAAAAAAACAAGTTATTCAGGCAACAACTAGCATGATGAATGGAATGGTACCTCACATCTCAATACTAATGCTGAATGTAAATAGCCTAAATGCTCCACTTAAAAGATACAGAATGGCAGAATGGATAAGAATTCACCAACCAAATATCTGCAGTCTTAAAGAGACTCAACGAACACATAAGGACTCACATAAACTTAAGGTAAAAGGGTAGAAAAACATTCCATGTAAATGGACACCAAAAGCGAGTAGAAATAACTATTCTTATATCAGACAAAACAGAACTTAAAGCAACAACAGTTTAAAAAGACAAAGAGGGACATTACATAATAATAAAAGGACTAGTCCAACAGGAAAATATCACAACGCTAAATATATAAGCTCCTAAGACTGGAGCTCCCAAATGTATAAAGCAATTACTACTAGGCCTAAGAAATGAGATAGACAGCAACACGATAATAGTGGGGCACATCAATACTCCACTGACAGCACTAGGCAGGTTATCAAGACAGAAGAAACAACGAACTTAAACTATAACCTAGAACAAATGGGCTTAACAGATATTCACAGAACATTTTACCCAACAACTGTAGAATATACATTCTATTTATCAGCACATAGGAACTTCTCCAAGATAGAGCGTATGATAGGCCACAAAACAAGTCTCAATAAACTTAAGAAAATCGAAATTATATCAAGAACTCTCTCAGATCACAGTGGAATAAAATTGGAAATCAACTCCAAAAGAAACCCTCAAAACCATACAAATACATAGAAATTATATAGCTTGCTCCTGAATGATCATTGAGCCAAAAATGAAATTAAGATGGAAACTAAAAAATTCTTTGAACTGAACGATAATAGTGACACAACCTATAAAAACCTATGGGATGCAGCAAAGGCAGTCCTAAGAGGAAAGTTCGTACCATTAAATGCGTATATCCAAAAGTCTGAAAGAGCACAAATAGACAATCTAAGGTCACACCTCAAAGAGCTAGAGAAACAAGAACAAATTGAACCCAAACAAAGCAGAAGAAAAGAAATAAGCAAGATCAGCACAAAACTAAACGAAATTGAAATAGCAACAACAAAAAATACAAAAGATAAATGAAACAAAAACGGTTTCTTTGAAAAGATACATAAAATTGATTGACCATTAGCGAGATTAACAAAGAAAAGAGGAGAGAAAATCCAAATAAGCTCACTTAGAAGTGAAATGGGAAATATTACAACCATGCCACAGAAGTACAAAAGATCATTCAAGGTTATGATGAATACATTTACATGCACGAACTAGAAAACCTAGAGGATATAGTGGGGATATAAAGTGGGGAAAGGACACCCTACTTAACAAATGGAACTGGCATCATTGGCAATCCACATGTAAAAGAATAAAAGTGGATCCTCATCTCTCACCTTATACAAAAATCAACTCAAGATGAATCAAAGACTTAAATCTAAGACCCGAAACCATAATAATTCTAGATATGGATACTTTTCTGAAATATACAACTCTCCTAGGTTAAACCAGGGAGGAATACAAACTCTGAAGAGACCAATACCAAGAAGTGAGATCAAAATGGTAATAAAAAAATTGCCAAGGAAAAAAAAGCCCAGGACCAGATGGATTCACAGCTGAATTATATCAGACATTTAAAGAAGAATTGGTGCCAATCCTACTGACACTATTACAAAATATAGAGAAAGAGGGAATCCTTCCTAGTGTATTCTATGAAGCCAGTATAATGCTAATCCCAAACCAGGAAAGGATATAACAACAACAAAAAAGAAAACTACACACCAATATCCCTGATAAACACAGATGAAAAAAACCTCAACAAAATACTAGCTAACCAAATCCAACAGCATATCAGGAAGATAATATCCCATGATCAAGTGTGAGATTCAGGGATGGTTTAACATAAGCAAGTCAATACATGTGATACATCACATAAAAATAATTAAAAACCAAAATCATGTGATCATCCCAATAGATGCAAAGAAAGCATTTGACAAAGTCCAGCATCACTTTATGATTAGAACTCTCAGCCAAAAAGGCATAGAACGGACATACCTTAAGGTAATAAAAGCCATTTATGACAAACCCACAGCCAACAGTAAACTGAATGGAGAAAAGCTGAAAACATTCCCCCTGAGAACCTGAACAAGGCAAGAATGCCCACTTGTACCACTTCTATTCAACATAGTACTCGAAATCCTAGCCAGAACAATCAGACAAGAGAAAGAGATAACGGGCATCCAGATCAGTAATGAGGAAGTCGAACTGCCACTGTTTGCTGGTATGATCATATACCCAGAGAACCCTAAAGATTCATCCTAAAAGCTCCTGGGTCTGATAAATGAATTCAGTAAAGTTTCAGAATACAAAATCAATGTACGCAAGTCAGTAATACTGCCATACACCAACAGCAACCAAGCTGAGAAGCAAGTCAAGAACTCAACTCCTTTTACAACACTTGGAAAACAACAACGACAACAACAAAAACTTAGGAATATACCTAACCAAGGATGTGTAAGACCTTCACAGGAATATAACAAAACACTGCTGAAAGAAATCGTAGACAACACGAACAAATTGAAACACATCTTATGCTTATGGATGAGTAGAATAAATATTGTGAAAATGACCATACTACCAAAAACAATCTATAAATTCAATGCAATTCCTATAGAAATACCATCATTACTCTTCACAGAACTAGGAAAAACAATCCTAAAATTCATATGGAATTTAAAAAGAGCCCACATAACCAAAGTGAGACTAACCAAAAAGAATAAATCTGGAAGCATCACATTACCCGAATGCATAATATGCTATAAGGCCATAGTCACCCAAACAGCATGGTACTGGTATAAAAATAGGCACATAGACCAATGGAATAGAATAGAGAATCCATAAATAAAGCCAGATACTTACAGCCAACTGATCTTCAACAAAACAAACAAAAACATAAGGTAGGGAAAGGACACCCTACTTAACAAATGGAACTGGCATCATTGGCAATCCACATGTAAAAGAATAAAAGTGGATCCTCATCTCTCACTTTATACAAAAATCAACTCAAGATGAATCAAAGACTTAAATCTAAGACCTGAAACCATAACAATTCTAGAAGATAACATCAGAAAATCTCTTCTAGACATTGGCCTAGGCAAAGAGTTCATAGTCAAGAATCCAGAAGCAAATGCATCAAAAAAAAGATAAATAGATGGGACTTAATTAAATTAAAAAGCTTCTGCACAGCAAAATAAATAATCAGCAAAGTCAAGAGACAATCCACAGAGTGGGAGAACATTTTTGCAAGTATGCATTCGACAAAGGACTAATATCCAGAATCTACAAGGAACTCAAATCAGCAAGAAAAAAAAATGACATAATCCCATCAAAAAGTGGGCTAAGGATGTGAATAGACAATTCTCGAAAGAAGATATACAGTGGCCAAAAATCATGAAAAAATGCTGAACATTGGTATTGTCAAGGAAATACAAATAAAAACCACAATGTAACAGACACCATCTTATTGCTACAAGAATGGCCATAATTAAAAAATAAAAAACTAATAGATGTTGGCATGGATGTGGTGAAAAGGGAACACTTTAAACCACTAGTGGGAATGAAAACTGGTATAATCACTGTATTAGTTCATTTTTACACTGCTATAAAGAACTACCTAGACCTGGTAATTTATGAAGAGAAGAGGTTTAATTGACTCACAATTCCCCATGGCTAGGGAAACCTCAGGAAACCTACAATCATGGCGGAAGGCAAAAGGGAAGCAGGTACCTTCTTCACAGGGTGGCAGGAGAGAGAGAAAGTGAAGGGGGAACTGCCAAACACTTTTAAATCATCAGATCTCATGAGAACTCACTCACTGTCATGAGAACAGCATGGGAGAAACTGCCCCCATGATCCAATCACCTCCCATCAAGTCCCTTCCTTGACACATGGGGATTACAATTTGAGATGAGGTTTGGGTGGGGACACAGAGCCAAACCATATCAACCACTCTGGACAACAGTATGGAGATTCCTTAAAGAACTAAAAGTAGATCTGTGATTTGATACAGCAATCCCACTACTGGGTATCTACCCAGAGGAAGAGAAGTCATTTTATGAAAAAGGCAGTTGCATATAAAAGTTCATAGGAGTACAATTCACAATTGCAAAAACATGGAACTAGTTCAAATACCCGTCAATTAACAAGTGGATAAAGAAAAATGTGATGTACATATATATACCATGGAATACTACTCAGCCATAAGAAGGAATGAAATAATGGCATTTGCAGCAACCTGGATGAAGTTGGACACCATTATCCTAAGTGAAGTAATTCAGGAATGGAAAATCAACGTGGTATGCTCCCACTTTTAAGTGGCAGCTAACCTATGAGGACACAAATACATAAGAATGATACAATGGACTTTGGGGACTTGCAGGGAAAGGTGGGAGAAGAGAGGGATAAAAGACCACACATTGGGTACAGTGTACACTGACTGCTCAGATGATGGGTGCACCAAAATCTCAGAAATCACCATTAAAGCACTTATCCATGCAACCAAACACCACCTGGTCCCCCAAAACTATTGAGATAAAAATAGAAAATTAAGAAAATAGGGTATATATAATCATGGAATACTATGCAGCCATAAAAAAGAACAAAATCATGTTCGTTGCAACAACATGGATGCAGTTCGAGGCCAAAATCCTAAGCAAATTAATACAGGAACAGAAAATCAAATACTGTATATTCTCTTTTATAAGTGGGGACTAAACACTGGGTACTCATAGACATAAAGATAGCAACAATAGACACTGTAGACTACTTGAGAGGAAAGGGAGGAAGGGGGTCAAGGGTTTAAAAACTAGCTATTGGTTACTATGCTTAAAATCTGGGTGACAGAATCATTCATATGCTAAACCTCAGCATCGCACAATATTCCCATGTAACAAACCTGAACATGTAGCCCCAGATCTAAAATAAAAGTTGAAATTATTTTTAATAAATAAGTAAATAAAAGAAATGAGGAAACTTTCACTTTTCATTATAGAATTAATCTGATTAACTAATGTCCTACATAAACTATCTTAATGTTAATAAGTATACTATCATCAGCAGATAAAACTCATTAATAAGACTGACCAGTGATGACAGAAGAAACACTGCTTAAAGCCATAATTTGAGTGAGATTGAGATAGAAACGCCATTTTATTAACATTCTATATGGAGAAACTGAGGTTGTATTCTATCCAATTTATTTTGGTTCCTCACACGCCACCTTGCTCCATATAAGATGAAGCAATGCCATATTCTGTAGTCTTGCAATATCCCATAGGATGCTTCATGTTTATAATACAGGTTATTAGTATTATTAGTATTAATATTCCATAAAATAGATTAATAAGTTATTTCCTCTCCATAGTATTTTATGTAATTTGACTTCTTTTGATATCAGTACATATTTTCAAATAATTAGAAAATAGGAAAAGATTAGAACTGATGATTCTTAGTTATACTTTCAATTTGAGATAATTGGAGGTTCACAAACAACTTTAAGGAATAATACAGAGAGATCCTATGTACCTTCTATCCAGCTTCCCTCAGCGGTAGCCTCTTCAAAACTATAGTACAATATCACAACCAGGATGTTGACATGCTATCAGCAAAATACAGAACAACTCCATCATCACAAGGATTCCTTCCATTGCTCTTTTATAGCCATCCCTGCAGTGGCAACCAGTCATCTGTTCTCCATTTCCATAATTTTGTCGTTTAAAGAATGTCCTGTAAATCTAGTTATACAGTATTTAACCTTTTAGCATTGGCTTTCTCCTTGCAGTATAATTCCCCAGGGATTCATCCACATTGTCATAAGTATTCTTTTATTGCGGAGTAATATTCTGTGATACATGGATGTACCAGTTTGTTTCGCTATTCACCTGTTGAAGGACATGTGGGTTGTTTCCAGTTTTTGATTACCATAAATAAAACATCCATGACAAATGTCTGTGTGAACATGAAATTTCATTTCTCTGGGATTGCCCAAGGATACAGTTTCTGCATCATATATGAGTTGCATGTTTAGTTTCACAAGAAAATGTCAAATTGTTTAACATAGTGGTGGCACCATTTTCCATTCCCAACAGCAATATATGAGTGATTCAGTTTCTCTGAATCTCTGTCAGCATTTAGTGTTGTTGGTATTTTTTATATTAGTCATTCTGATAGGTATACAGTGATTTCTTATTGTGATTATAATATATTTCCCTAATGACTGATATATTTTCATGTGCTTATCTGTCAAGTATATATCCTCTTTGGTTAAATATTTGCTCATTTCTTTTTTTATCTTATTTTTATTGAGACAGGATTTCCCTACATTGCCCAGGCTGGTCTTCAACTCCCAGGCTCAAGAGGTGCTCCCACCTCAGCCTCCTGAGTAGCTGGGATAACAGGTCCATATCACCACACCTGGATCCCTTTCTTTTTCTATTTGGATTATTTGTTTACTGTTGAGTTTTGAGTGTCCTTAAAATTTCTAGATGCTAGACCTTTGTTAAACGGAGGGTTTGAAAATATTTTCTCCTAGTTTGTAGCTTGATTTTTCATCTTCTTAAAAGGATCTTTCACTGAGAACATTTCAAAAAACTTTTTTTTTTTTTTTTTTTTTTTTAGATGGAGTCCCGCTCTGTTGTTTAGGCTGGAGTGCAGCAGTGCAATCTCGGCGCACTGCAACCTCCGCCTCCCGGGTCCTAGTGATTCTCCTTCCTCAGCCTCTCCAGTAGCTGGGATAACAGGCACACACCATGCTCAGCTAATTGTTTTGTTCTTTTAGTAGAGACAGGGTTTCGCCATGTTGGCCAGGCTGGTCTCGAACTCCTGACCTCAGGTGATTCGCCTGCCTCAGCCTCCCAAAGTGCTAGGACTACAGGTATGAGCCACTGTGCCCTGCTGAAAAATTTAAAAACTTTGATGAAGTCTAATTTATCAATTTTATCTCGTATGGATTGTGATTTTGGTGTCAAGTCTTAGAATTCTTGCCTGATCCTAAATCTCCAAGATTTTCTCCTATTTTTTTTCCTGAAAATTTTGTAATTGTATGTTTTACAGTTAAGTCTGTGATCCAGTCTGACTTAACTTTTGTATAAGGTATAAGATTTAGGTTGAGATTCATTTTTTCCTATTGTGTTCCAGTACCATATGTTGAAAAATGTACTATAGTTTTGAAGATGCTACCATTGATGGGAGCTGGGTAGAAGGTACATAGGATCTCTGTACTATGCCTTAAAACTGTGAACCTCCAACTATCTCAAATTAAAAATCTACCCATCCTCTATTGAATTACTTTTGCACCTTTGTCAAATATCAGTTGGGCATATTTTGTGTGGGTCTATTTGTGTGGGCTTTCTATGCTCTTCCATCGATCCTTATATTTATCTATCCACCAATATCACACTGTCTTGATTACACTCTATCTATATAGTGGGACTGAATATTGGGTAGAGAGATTCCTTCTACCTTATTCCTTTTTCAAGATGGTTTTAGCTATTCTAGGATCTATGCCTTTCCATATAAATATTAGAATAAGCTTGTCCTCTGTATGCCTACAAAAAACCCTTACTGGAATTTTTATAGGAATTGTAAAACTATAGATTAATTTGGAGGGAATTAACATCTTTACTATGTTGAGATTTCCAGTCCATAAATGCAGCATGTCTTTCCATTTATTTGGGTCTTTGACTTTTTTTTATCAGCATTTCATAACTTTCAGCATACAGATGCTGTATGTGTTTTATTAAGTTTATACTTAAGTATTCCTTTTTGTTCTTCTGAAAGATCCTAATGGTATTGTGATATTAATTTTGGTTTCTATATGTTCTTTCTTTGTGTATAGAAATGTGATGAATTTTTCTTTGTTAATCTTGTGTCCTATAACCTTGCTGAACTTCCTAGTTTTAGGAATATTTGTGTGTGTGTGTGTGTGTGTGTGTGTGTCTGTGTGTATTCCTTAGGATTTTCTACACAGTTTGTCACCTGCAAAAAGGGACAGTTTTATTTATACCATTCTAATATGTGTGAGTTTCTTTTTTTGTTGTTTGTTTGTTTGTTTGTTTTGTCTTACTGAAATGGCTAGAACTTTGAGTAATATGTTTAAATAAGAGTGGTATGAACGAACATCCTTGCCTGAGTCTTTCACCATTAAGTATGTCAGCTATAGGTGTTGTGTAGATGTGTTTTTATCAAGTTGAAGAAGTTTCTCCTCCATTCCTGGCTTGCTGAGGGTTTTTATTATGATTGTATGTTGATTTTGTGAAATGTTTTTTCTGCATTAATTGATACACTCATGTGAGTTTTCTTCTTCAGCCTGGGCATATGATAGATTACACTGATTTTCAAATGTTGAACCAGGCTTACATACCTAGAATAAATACCACTTGGACATGTTTATAACAAACTTTATACACTGCTGGATTCAATTTACTATATTTTGTTGAGGAATTTTGCATCTAAGTTCATGAGAGATATTGACCTGTAATTTTCTTTTTCTGTTTTGTCTGTGTCTGATTTTGTATCAGGGTAGTATTACCTTTGTAAAGTGAGATGAGAAATCTTCTTTCCTCTTTCCTATTCTATTTTCTGGAAGGGATTGTGTAAAATTGGGTTTAGTTATGCAAATGCTTGGTAGAATTCTTCAGTGAAACCATATGTGCAGTGATTTCTTTCTCAGGAGCTTTTAAATTGCTAATTCAGTTAAGTGTTTGTAGGACTATTTAGTTTTCTTATTTCATCTTGGTTGAGTTTGGTAGTTTGTGGATTTTCAAGTTCATTTGTTCTGAGTTGTCAAATTTATGAGCATGAAGTCATTTGTGGTATTCCCTTATTATCCTTTTGACATCTATAGGATCTGTGTTGATAGGGCCGGATTTATTTCTGATGCTGGTGATTTGTGCCTTTTCCATTTTTCTTTCTCATCAGTCTTACTAAAGATTTATTAACTTGATTTTTTCATAGAACCAACTTTTTTCCATTGAGTTTTCTCTATGGTTTTCCTATTTACACTTACACTAATAAATGCTCTTAGTTTTTATTATTTCTTTCCATCTGCTCAATGATCTTAAAAGTTTAATTTTCTATATTTATATTTTTCATTTTAAAAGCTGATGATTTCTGAATTGACTTGATAGTTCATAAATATGATTTTAATTGTGTTAAATACAGAGTAATCCTTAAATTGATAACAATGTTCTATATTAAATGTTTAATGGTGACAAAAAGTTTAAATAGAAAACAAAAATCAGCTAATTGGCACATAATAAGCTAATGTATTTAAGTTTCTATTTGAAGTTATTCTGGGAATTTACAAGAATTCATTCTCAATCTAAAAAGTCATATCTGAGAAAAAAATTTCAACACACCTCTAAATCACTGTGCTCTGACATGTTGAGACCTAAGAAATTTCTATAAGGGTTCTTTCTTCCAAGGAGAGACAGGGAAACTGCAGAGTAGAAAACAAACTGGAGAGAAATGAATTACTCACACAGGAAAGAAGGGATCTTTTAGCTGAAATATAGCTGGAAAATTTAGATAGAGGTCTTACACGAGAGTGAAAGAAACGCAGAAATGTCTGAGTCAGAGAAAGATAGCTCCCTAAAGAGAAGGAGGCTGCCAAAAAGAGCAGGGGCTTGCAACTGAGCTGCATTGTGAAAAAATGTAGAGAAAAGAAGACCTCTCTTTAAAAAAATATATGTTTTTAAGGAAGTAAAGATCAAGATCAGAAGTAAAAGTACCAGTTAATTAATCTTTAGGAGTTTATTAATTCAACTTACAGTCCCTGCCCTCTTGAAGCTTATAATTTAGTCAGTTGATTCTGCTTCAATAAATTGTTTTAAAGCACATTACACTTAAAATAGAAGTTTATATATTAGTTTACACTGTAATAGCTAATAAGAGACGATGTTTTTAAAATTATAACTTTTAAACTTATACGAATCCCTGAAGTTTAGCCAGTGTGTCTGCTTTAACAATGAGTCTCATTGAGCTATAGTGAATTGAATTTTCTGTAGACTAAAAACTGATGAGAAATTAGATGCTTATTGTTTACGTCTGCTGGCGTATAAGTGCAACCAATAGGTAATTCTATTCCATTTTTGAAAGTTAGCTCTGTATATTAGTTTCTCCCAAGTCTCTGAAGAGGTTGAATTTCTATTTTACTTCTCTTTTTTCTTTAGCTCCCTAAATATAAACCTTCCTCAATGTTTCATCTTCAGGTCATTCCTTTTCTGGTCTTAAATTCTTTTTTTAAATTTTTTAATTTACTTCTTTCCCATAACTTATTGGAGCACAAGTGGCATTTGGTAACATAAGTAAGTAATTTAGTGGTGATTTATGAGATTTTGGTGCACCCATCACCCGAGCAGTATACACTGCACCACATTTGTGGTCTTCTATCCCTCACTCCCATCCCACTCTTCCTTCCAAGTCCCCAGAGTTAATTGCATTATTCTTACGCCTTTGCGTCCTCATAGCTTAGCTTCCATATATCAATGAGAACATATGATGTTTGATTTTCCATTCCTGAGTTACTTCACTTAGGATAATAGTCTCTATTCTCAGTCAGGTCACTGCAAAAGTTGTTAATTTATTCCTTTTTATGACTGAGCAGTATTCCATCATATATATATACCACAATTTCTTTATCCACTCATTGATTGATGGGCATTTGGGTAGGTTCCATGGTTTTGCGATTGTGAATTTTGCTGCTGTAAACATGCGTGTGCAAGTATCTTTTTCAAATAATGACTTCTTTTCCTCTGGGTAGATACCCAGCAGTGGGATTGCTGGATCAAATGGTAGTTCTACTTTTAGTTCTTTAAGGAAGCTCCACACTGTTTTCCATAGTGGCTGTACTAGCTTACATTCCCACCGGCACTGTAGAAGTGCTCCCTGTTCATCGCATCCACAACAGAATCTACTGTTTTTTTGATTTTTTGATTATGGCCATTCTTGCAGGAGTGAGGTGGTATCACATTGTGGTTTTGGTTTGCATTTCCCTGATCATTAGTGATGTTGAGCATTTTTTCATGTTTGTTGGCCATTTGTATATCTTCTTTTCAGAATTGTCTATTCATGTCCTATAGCCCACTTTTTCATGGGACTGTTTTTTTTTTCTTACTCATTTGTTTGAGTTTGTTACAGATTCTGGATATTAGTCCTTTGTCAGATATATGGATTGTGAAGATTTTCTCCCACTCTGTGGGTTGTCGGTTTACTCTGCTGACTTCCTTTTGCAGTGCAAAAGCTCTTTAGTTTAATTAGGTCTCAGCTACTTATCTTTGTTTTTATTGCATTTGCTTTTGGGTTCTTGGTCATGAAATCCTTGCCTCAGCCAATGTCTAGAAGGGGTTTTCCAATGTTATCTTCTAGAATATTTATAGTTTCAGGTCTTATGTTTAAGTCCTTAATCCATCTTGAGTTAATTTTTGTGTAAGGTGAGAGCTGAGGAATCAGTTTCATTCTCCTACGTGTGGCTAGTCAATTATCCCAGCACCATTTGGTGAAAAGGGTGTCCTTTCCCCACTTTAAGTTTTTGTGTGCTTTGTCGAAGATCAGTTGGCTGTCAGTATTTGGGTTTATTTCCGGGTTCTCTACTCTGTTCTTTTGGTCCATGTGCCTATTTTTGTACCAGTACTACACTGTTTTGGTGACTATGGCCTTATAGTATAGTTTGAAATCAGGCAATGTGATGCCTCCAGATTTGTTCTTTTTGCTTAGTCTTGCTTTGGCTATGTGAGCTCTTTTTTGGTTCCATATGAATTTTAGAATTGTTTTTTTCTAATTCTGTAAATGATGGTATTTTGATGGAGATGGCATTTGCTTTTGACAAGTATGGTCATTTTCACAATATTGATTCTACCCATCTACAAGCATGGGATGTGTTTCCATTTGTTCGTGTCATCCATAATTTCTTCTAGCAGTGTTTTGCAGTTTTCCTTGTAGAGGTCTTTTGACTCCTTGGTTAGGTATATTCCTAAGTCTTTTATGTTGTTTGCAGCTATTGTAACAGGGTTTGAGTTCTTGACTGAAACTGAAACAATTTGAACTTGCTTGGTTGTTGTTGGCATATAGAAAAGCTACTGATTTGTGTACATTAATCTTGTATCCAGAAACTTTGCTGTATTCTTTCGTGAGTTCTAGGAGCTTTCTGGAATAGTCCTTAGGATTTTCAACGTAAACAATCATATCATCAACAAACAGTGACAGTTTGATTTAGATGCCCTTTATTTCTTTCTCTTGTCTGACTGCTCTGGCTAGGACTTCCAGTACTATGTTGAAGAGGAGTGGTGAGAGTGGGCATCCTTGTCTTGTTCCAGTTCTCAGAGGGGATGCTTTCAACTTTTCCCTATTCAATATTGTGTTGGCTGTGGGTTTGTCGTAGGTGGCTTTTATTACATTAAAGTATGTCCCTTGTATGCTGATTTTACTGAGAGTTTTAATCATAAATGGATGCTCGGTTTTGTCTAGTGCTTTTTCTGCATCTATTGAAATGATCATGTGATTTTTGTTTTTAATTCTGTTTATGTGGTGTATCACATTTATTGACTTGAGTATGTTAAACCATGCCTGCATCCCTGGTATGAAACACACTTGATCATGGTGAATTATATTTTTGATGTGTTGTTGGATTCGGTTAGCAAGCATTTTGTTAAGAATTTTAACATCCATGTTCATCAAGGATATCAGTCTTCAGTTTTCTTTTTTGGTTATGTCCTTCCCTGGTTTTGGTATTAGGATGATCCTGGCTTCATATAATGAATTAGGGATGGTTCCTTTCTCTATCTTGTGGAATAGTATCAAAAGGATTGGCACCAATTCTTTTTTGAATGTCTGGTAGAATTCTACTGTGAATCCATCTGGTCCTGGACTTTTTTTGTTGGTAATTTTTAAATTACCATTTCAATCTCGCTGCTCATTATTGGTCTATTCAGAGTATTTAACTCTTCCTAATTTAAGCTGGGAGGCTTGTATTTTCCCAGGACTTTGTCCATCTCTACTAGCCTTCTAGTTTATGTCCGTAAAGGTGTTCACGGTAGCATTAAATAATCTTTTGTATTTCAGTGGTGTAAGTTATAGCTCCTGTTTTATTTCTTAGTGAGGTTATTTGGACTTTCTGTCTTTTCTTGGTTAATCTTGCCAATGGTCTATCGATTTTATTTATCTTTTCAACAAATTAGCTTTTTGTTTCAGTTATCTTTTGTATTTTTGTTGTTGTTTGTTTCAATTTCATTTAGTTCTGCTCTGATCTTGGTTATTTCCCTTCTTCTGGGTTTGGATTTGGTTTGCTCTTGTTTCTCTAGTTCCTTGAGGTGTGACCTTAGAGTGTCAGTTCATGTTCTTTCAGTCTTTTTGATGTAGACATTTAGGGCCATGAACTTTCCTCTTAGCACTGCCTTTGCTATATCCCAGATGTTTTGATAGGTTGTGCCATTATTGTCATTCAGTTCAAAGAATTTTTAAATTTCCATCTTGATTACATTTTTTTGACCCAATTTTCATTCAGGAGTAGGTTATTTAATTTCCATGTATTTGCATGGTTTTGAAGGTTCCTTTTGGAGCTGATTTCCAGTTTTACTCTAGTGTGGTCTGAGAGAGTGTTTGATATAATTTCGATTTTCTTAAATTCATGGAGACTTGTTTTATGACCTGTCATGTGGTTGATCTTGGATAAAGTTCCACGTGCTGTTGAATAGAATGTGTATTCTGCAGTTGTTAGATGAAATGTTCTGTGTATATCCCTTAAGTCCATTTGTTCCAGGGTATAGTTTAAATCCATTGTTTCTTTGTTGGCTTTCTGTCTTGATGACCTGTCTATGCTGTCAGTGGAGTATGGATGTCCCCCTCTATTATTGTGCTGCTGTCGACCTCATTTCTTAGGTCTATTAGTAATTGTTTTATAAATTTGGGAGCTCTAGTGTTCAGGGCACATATGTTTAGAATTGTGATATTTTCCAGTTGGACAAGGCCTTTTACGCCTTTTACTATTATATAATATCCCTCTTTGTCTCTTTTAACTGCTATTGCTTTAAAGTTTATTTTGTCTGGTATAAGAATAGCTACCCCTGCTTGCTTTTGGTGTCCATTTGCATGAAATGCCTTTTTCCACCCCTTTACTTTAAGTTTATGTGAGTCCTTATGTGCTAGGTGAGTCTCCTGAAGGCAGCAGATGGTTGACGAGTTCTTATCCATTCTGCAGTTCTGTATCATTTAAGCAGAACATTTAGGCCATTTACATTCAATGTTCATATTTCAATGTGAGGTACTGTTGGATTCATTGTGCTCTTTGTTGCCTGTGTACTTGGGTTTTTCGTTTTTGCTTTTTAACTTGTATTTTTGCTTTATAGGTCCTGTGTGATTTGTGGTTTAAAGAGGTTCTCTTTTGATGCGTTTCCAGGATTTGTTTCAAGATTTAGAGCTCCTTTTAGCAGTTCTTTCAGTGATGGCTTGGTAATGGTGAATTCTCTCAGCATTTGTTTGTCTGAAAAATACTGCATCTTTTCTTCATATATGATGCTTATTTTTGCTGGATACAAAATTCCTGGCTGATAATTGTTTTGCTTGAGGAGGCTGAAGATAGGACCCCAATCCCTTCTAGCTTGTAGGTTTTCTGCTGAGAAATCTGTGGTTAATCTGATAGATTTTCCTTTATCAGTTACCTGGTTCTTCTGTCTCACAGCTCTTAAGATTCTTTCCTTCGTTCTAACTTTGGATAACCTGATGACAATGTGCCTAAGCGAAGATCTTTTTGTGATGAATTTCCCGGGTGTTCTTTGTGCTTCTTGTATTTGGATGTCTAGTTCTCTAGAAAGGCTGTGGAAGTTTTCCTCGATTATTCCCCCAAATATGTTTTCTAAGCTTTTAGAATTCTCTTCTTCCTCAGGAACACTGATTTACGTTTAATTGTTTAAAATAATCTCAGACTTCTTGGAGGCTTTGTTCATATTTTCTTATTCTTTTTTCTTTGTCTCTGTTGGATTGGGTTGATTTGAAGACCTTGTCTTTAAGCTCTGAATTTCTTTCTTCTGCATGTTCAGTTCTATTGCTGACTTTCCAGAGAATTTCACATTTCTAAAAGTGTGTCCCAATTTTCCTGAATTTTTTATTGTTTTTTCTTTTCTTTTTTTTTTTTTTTTTTTTTGGTTCTGTATGAATTTTAGCACAATTTTTTTCTAATTATTTGAAAAAAATGACGTTGGCAATTTGATAGGAATAGCATTAATTCTATAGATTGCTCTGGGCAGCATGGACATTTTAACAATATGGATTCTTCTAATCCATGAGCATGGAATATTTTTCCATTTGTTTGTGTTGTCTCTGATTTCTTTTTTTTTTTTTAATTATACTTTAAGTTCTAGGGTACATGTGCACAATGTGCAGGTTTGTTATATATGTATACATGTGCCATGTTGGTGTGCTGCACCCATTAACTTGTCATTTACATTAGGTATATCTCCTAATGCTATCCCTTCCCCCTACCTCCCCACAATAGGACCCAATGTGTGATGATCCCCTTCCTGTGTCCAAGTGATCTCATTGTTCAGTTCCCACCTATGAGTGAGAACATGCAGTATTTGGTTTTCTGTTCTTGCGATAGTTTGCTGAGAATGTTGGTTTCCAGCTGCATCCATGTCCCTACAAAGGACATGAACTCATCCTTTTTTATGGCTGCATAGTATTCCATGGTGTATACATGCCACATTTTCTTAATCCAGACTGTCACTGATGGACATTTGGGGTGATTCCAAGTCTTTGCTATTGTGAATAGTGCCACAATAAACATATGTGCGCATATGTCTTTATAGCAGCATGACTTATAATCCTTTGGGTATATACCCAGTAGTGGGGTGGCTGGGTCATATGGTACTTCTAGTTCTAGATCCTTGAGGAATCACCATACTGTTTTCCATAATGGTTGAACTAGTTTACAATCCCACCAACAGTGTAAAAGTGTTCCTATTTCTCCACATCCTCTCCAGCACCTGTTGTTTAGTGACTTTTTAATGATTGCCATTCTAACTGGTGTGAGATGGTATCTCATTGTAGTTTTGATTTGCATTTCTCTGATGGCCAGTGATGACGAGCATTTTTTCATGTGTCTGTTGGCTGTATGCATGTCTTCTTTTGAGAAATGTCTCTTCATATCCTTTGCCACTTTTTGATGGGGTTGTTTGTTTGTTTTTTCTTGTAAATTTGTTTGAGTTCTCTGTAGGTTCTGGATATTAGCCCTTTGTCAGGTGAGTAGATTGCAAAAATTTTTTCCCATTCTGTAGGTTGCCTGTTCACTCTGATGGTAGTTTCTTTTGCTGTGCAGAAGCTCTTTAGTTTAATTAGATCCCATTTGTCAATTTTGGCTTTTGTTGCCATTGCTTTTGGTGTTTTAGACATGAAGTCCTTGCCCATGCCTATATCCTGAACGGTATTACCTAGCTTTTCTTCTAGGGTTTTTATGGTATTAGGTCTAACATTTAAGTCTCTAATCCATCTTGAATTAATTTTCGTATAAGGAGTAAGGAAAGGATCCAGTTTCAGCTTTCTACTTATGGCTAGCCAATTTTCCCAGCACCATTTATTAAATAGGGAGTCCTTTCCCCATTTCTTGTTTCTTTCAGGTTTGTCAAAGATCAGATGGCTGTAGATGTGTGGTATTATTTCTGAGAACTCTGTTCTGTTCCATTGGTCTATATCTCTGTTTTGGTACCAGTACCATGCTGTTTTGGTTACTGTAGCCTTGTAGTATAGTTTGAAGTCAGGTAGCATGATGCCTCCAGCTTTGCTCTTTTGACTTAGGATTGTCTTGGCAATGCGGGCTCTTTTTTGGTTCCATATGAACTTTAAAGCCGTTTTTTCCAATTCTGTGAAGAAACTCATTGGTAGCTTGATGGGGATGGCATTGAATCTATAAATTGCCTTGGGCAGTATGGCCATTTTCACGATATTGATTCTTCCTATCCATGAGCATGGTATGTTCTTCCATTTGTTAGTGTCCTCTTTTATTTCACTGAGCAGTGGTTTGTAGCTCTCCTTGAAGAGGCACACCCCCATTTTTTCTTTAAGCTATCTATTTCCTTGAATATTTCTCCCTTCGCTTTTTGCATAATATTTTAAATTTCCTTGCATTGGGCTTCACCTTCTTCTGGTCCCTCCCTGATTAGCTTAATAACTAACTTCCTGAATTCTTTTTCAGGTAAATCAGGGATTTCTTCTTGATTTGGATCCATTGCTGGTAAACTAGTGTGATTTTTTGA
>NC_045437.1:167610890-167715106 GCF_002776525.5 Piliocolobus tephrosceles
GGGTCTAGCCACCCAGCAAGCCTACCCAGCCCTGGGCTGGTGCTGGGGGTTGTCTGCAAAGCATCCTGTGATGTGAACCATTTATGGGTCTCTCAGCTGTGGATACCAGTGCCTGTTCTTGCAGAGATGGTGGGGGTGTGATGGACTCCATAAGGGTTCTTAGCTTTGGTGGTTTAATGTTCTATTTTTGTGCTGGCTGGCCTCCTCCCAGGAGGTGCTGACTTCCAGAAAACATCAGCTGTGGTATTATGGGGAGGAACTGGCAGCAGATGGGGCCCTAGAACTCCCAAGATTATATTCCCTGGGTTTTCCACTACCAAGGTAGGTAGGAAAGGACCATTTGAGCTCAGACTCTCCTTGGGCGGGTCTTGCTGTGTTTGCTGTGGGGTATGGGGATGAGATTCCAAGGTCACTGGAGTTGTGTATCTAGGAGGATTATGGTTGCCTCTGCTGAGTCATGCAGGTTGTCAGGGAAGTGAGAGAAAGCTGCCAGTCACAGGCCTTGCCCAGCTCCCATGCAAACTGAAGGTCTGGTCTCACTACCACTGTTCTCCCACCTCTACATCCCCCAGAAAGTTCCCAAGTGGAGAGCAATACAGGCTTGAAAACCTGCTTCAGGCTATCCACCTTCCAAGTGTGAAAGGAAAGGGCTTGGTTCTTTCCCAGCTTGTGGAGTCTGCACACCAGATTTGTGTACTCTATAGAGTTCTGGCCAGTAGATTTCTCACCCCATTCAAATTGTTGCAAGGTTCAGCTAAAGATTTCCTTCGCGCTGTGGCGTTTGACCCCTTGTTCCTCTCCTGTTGCATCCCTGTGGTGCCAGACAGGAGTGGCCTGCTAGGGGACCCAGCGAGCTCCCAGGGCCTTCCTGCTGCTTCCTCTATCCCTGTATTTCACTCAGCTCTCCAAATTGACTCCACTCCAGGTAAAGTCGGAAACTTCTCCTGCAAACAGACCTTCAGCTTCTCCAGTAGGGGTGTGTGTATGGGAGTGGAGGCTCTCCCTTTCCCACTTCCACAACTGGGGCTCTCACAGTTTTAGGGGTCTCCTAGGTCCTGCAGGAGCAGTCCGCTTCCTTCAGAAGGTCTGTGGGTCCTCTCGGGATTGCTGGTTTTTTTATTGCAGTTCATCTGGAGCTAAAATTCACAATGCGAGCCACTGACTGCTCTGTCCAGAGCTGCAATCTAGTCCAGCCTCCTGCCCGCCATGATCCTAATCATAATATCTTAAATTCTACTACATCTCATTCTGAAATGTCTGTCTCTCTCCAACTGTTCCCCACCCCAAATCTGTCAAACTCCCATATGTACTTTCAAATCCATCTCAGAAGTCACCTTTTCTGGAAAGTCATCCATAAATACTTCCTCTTTCTAGAAGTCTTATTATTCTTGTATATACTGCTTGTGCTAACATCTACCATATTACATTCTATTTTACTTTACAATTGCCTTCCTAAGTAGACTTGATGACAGAGATTGGGTCTTATGACACCAGTATTCCAAGTCAGCACAGGGAAAGTGCTGGTAATAAATGCTGTTGAATGAATCAATACTTTTATATATAAGAAAGCAATGGCTACTTAATACATCTGCAAATATACCTAGCATATTCAGAGTATGCTTCTTTTTCTTAAGTAATAAGACATTTTTAACACTTCATATACTTCTATAAAATATTTAGTGTGCATCAAGAAAGCTAAACTTTATGAAAGAATTAATTCTAGTTAAGAAATGATGTCTCTTGCCTTAAAAAATTACTATCAAGAAAATGAGATTTGTCATAGCCTGCAAAGTCATAGGTATGCAAAATACATGTCTGAAAGGACTGTTATCTAAAACACAAAGAACTCTAAAATGCAACAATGAGAAAAAGAATAACTTGATTTAAAAATGGGTAAAAAACCTGAACAGGCACCTCACAAAGATGATATACACATGCCAAATGAGGATATGAAAAGATACTTCACATCATATGTCATTAGGGAATTGCAAATTAAAGTAGCAATGAGATACCACTTACATCTACAAGAATTGCCAAAATCCAGAACACCACTGACAACACTAAATGCTATGAGTATGTAGAGCAACAGATACTCTCATTCGTTGCTTGTAGGAATGCAAAACAGTACAGCCATTTTGTAAGACAGTTTGGCAGTTTTTTTGGTTTTTTTGTTTGTTTGTTTGTTTGTTTTTTTAAACAAAAAGAAACATCTTCTTACTATACAATCATGGTCCTTGGTATATACTCAAATGAACTGAAAATTTATGTTCATGAAAAACCCATTCACAGATGTTTATAGCAGCTTTATTCATAATTGTTCAAAATTGGAAGCAACCAAAATATTTTCAGTTAGGTGAATGGATAAACTGTGGTATATACAAACAATAAAATATTATTTAGCACTAAAACAATATGAGCTATCAAGCCATGAAAACACATGGAGGATATTAAATGCATATTTTTAAATGAAAGAAGTGAATCTGAAAAGGCTACATACTCTGGTTCCAACTATATGCATTCAGAAAAAGGCAAAACTGTAGAGGCAGTAAAAAGATAAGTGGTTGCCAGGTTAGGTGTGAAGAAAGGAAAAAGAGGCAAAGCACAGAGGATTTCTAGAACAGTGAAACTATTTTGCATTATGCTATAATGGTGGATACATGTCGTTACACATTTGTCAAAATCAGAGGATACAACACCAAGAATAAACCCTAATGTAAACTATGGACTTTGGATGATAATCATATGTCAATGTTGGTTCATCCACTGTAGCAAATGTACCACCATGATTCTGGATGTTGATAGTGGGAGAGTCTGTGGAAGTTGGGGAGGAGAAGGTGTATGGAAAATCTCTGTGCCTTCTGCTCAATTTTGCTGTGATCCTAAAACTGCTCTTTAAAATGGTCTATTAAGAAAAGAACATCTGTCCTACATTTTTAGTGTAAATAATTAAAATAAAAAGGACAACACTATCGCATACCACAGTGCAGGACCTTGCTACTTGAAGTGTGTCTGTGGACCAGCTGTTAGGACAGCACCTGGGAGCCTGTTGTAAATGTAGAAGCCCAGGATCCCCCCTAAGACCGACTGAATCACAGGTTGTGTTTTGAAAAGTTCCCCAGGTTATTTGTATGTACATCAGAATTTGAGAAGCACTGGTGTGGAAAATCAACAATTAAACTGAGCGCAAGAAGAACCAGGTTCTTCTCTTACCTCATCCATTCAAAAGTTGTTTAGCATTGGACGATGTACTGAAACTGTAGGTTTCTAGTCTGTAAAACAAGAGGGTTGAACTAGGTCAAAGGTCTTCACAGTGTGGCCTGTAGAATAGCAACATCAGCATCACCTGGGACATAATGGAAATGCAAATTCTATGGACTCAGAAACAATATGGGTGAGCCCATGATCTGTTATTTAACAAACCCTGCAAGTGCTTCTGAGGCAAACTGAAAATGAGAACCATTATTATGGCCTCTAAAGTTAGTTCTTTCCAATATAAACTTTTTATGATCATTTGGACAAATGTAAACGTCACAAGATCATATATATATATAACTTGAAACTGAATACTTAACATGCTTTAAACAATGAACTGGCATTGTTTTCATTCTCAGATCATGCCTTTACCTATTTAAAATATTTCTTATATTTTTCAAAATATAAATTTCTATTTATATACAAATATATACGTTTCTGTTGAAATTTTCAGGTACAAAATCAGATTCCCTGGACTCTGATGCAGAGCAATTGATTTGAAGACACCCTTCAGACAAAGAAACTCTGAGCTTGCTGCTTGTTAAGGGATAAAGAGTTTAATCCGACATAATAGAGGGTTTTTTTTTTTTTTTCCTTTTGTAATTAGCAAACCACACATATTTAGTGCCAGGATGGCTGGCTAGGGTCATTTTCATTAACATAGTTCCCACTGAATGCTAAGGATGTCTCTTTCATCCAATAAGAAAATCTAAAAAAGAGGACAAGGTAAACTTTAATTTGGATTAATCACAGATAAGAATGTCATGATCACATACTAAATTGTGAATCAGGAAATAGCTGATAGGATTCAGTAAGAGCACATGAAAGCAATAATTTTTTGTCTGATTCAAGTAGGATGAGAGACTTTGGTTGCATTTGAAATTCTATCAAGAACGACACGGACAAGCACTATTTTTAACTCCTACTTTTATTGTAAAATAATTCACAGTGTAAGAAACAAACAGAATGTTAAAAGAGGGACACTGTGGGTATATAATCCAGCAGCTCAGTTTTCTTTATCCGACAGTTGTTAGTGTTACTATGGGAGAAAAGATTTGCATTCCAAGGTTGTGAATTCATAGGGCCATGTTTGCATTCACTTTATGAACAAAGCATCCACAAACACAGATCCAAAGGGCTTTTTCTCCTGAAGTCTGACTGTGGACTATTTACTAATATAATCAAACAGTAATGGGGGATGATGTATTTGCATGCCTTAAACATAATCTACTGTAACCATTTCGTGTGTGATATATAAGCCCTGGTAATTCATCGATGCTGTCAGTTGCTGGCTCTAACATCTGTCTAAACCATTAGAGACAGCAGACACAGGGTTGCATTTGTTGTTGTTGTTGTTGTTTTCTCCTAAATATTTTCATTCTCTTGATCTTTTGAGTCTTGATGAATAGAACAATTCCACCAACATTTCTGGCAAGATTTTCAAAGAAACAGCATTCAATTTTATGAGAGCAGATTGGCTTTTTACCTTTTTGCAGGAAACAATTACTTGACTTTAAGCATAAATCAAGCGGGAACCTTAAAAATGGGAGGCTGTGAAAAGGGAGGGCTTTTGAAAATCTGGCCTAAATGTGTTTCTGATGACAGTAAATAAATAGGATTTTGATTTCTAATAACGTGTTTATCTCTCTAACCACTCTACATCCTCAAAGGGAATGTTGTGTTTGGACTACAAAGGGTTGGCATGAACCAAAGATGAAGCCTGTGATGGGGTGAAGGATGTGACCCCTGTGAAGAGCTACTGAAATAGGCTCTGCAGAAAATATGCTTGAAGACACATCCATCCCCAAAGTATCCATCCCAAAGAATCCCAAATGACTAACCCAAGCAGATGGGAGAGGGACAAGAGGAATAGAGAGAAGGGAAGCTATGACAAAAGAAGGGTCAGGGGATGAGGAAATGGAGAAGGTGGAGGAAGAAATAGAGAAAAAGAGGAAGAAAACATGGGGAGGAGAACAAGAGATAGAAGAAAATTAAAAGGAAGTGAGAGAAAGGAAACAGAAGTCTGAGGAAGGGCCCCAGATGAAGAGGAGGCAGAGAAGGAGAAATAGTAAAAGAGAGAGGGCTGAGGTGGGGGTGTTTTTATATTGAGAGGGTCCTCATGGGTGTGGTTCTGGAGATTTTTCCAAATGAGGCTATGATAACTGCACATTAGACAGCCTACAGAAGCTTTTCCCCAGCATTTATCAGCAAATGCCTCAATGGTATGGATGAAATTAGCAGAAAGTCGGGGTTATTCTCCTGAGATATCCTGTTTTCCTAGGTCACAAGGTGAATTTTTTTTTTTTTTTTTTTGCTGTAGTCATTGGAAACTAGTAAGTATAGTCAGAGGGAGGATTCTGCTATAGCAATGTCACATCCCAATTAACCTAGAAAAATGTCTCAGCCACTGTATAATTGTTTTCCCTGTTACTCTTCCCATAATGGATTTTTGGTCACTGTTGGAGTCAAGCTTTACCCTCGTTTAGGGTTTACAGGTTTGCTTGTGATGGAACACAAAGACACTGTCAAAGCCTTACTCACAGCTTTATGGATTCTAATTTAAATTTATTTATTTATTTATTTATTTATTTATTTATGTATTATACTTTAAGTTCTAGGGTACATGTGCATAACGTGCAAGTTACATATGTATACATGTGCCATGTTGGTGTGCTGCACCCATCAACTCGTCAGCACCCATCAATTCATCATTTATATCAGGTATAACTCCCCAATGCAATCCCTCCCCCCTCCCCCCTCCCCATGATAGGCCCCAGTGTGTGATGTTCCCCTTCCCGAGTCCAAGTGAGCTCATTGTTCAGTTCCCACCTATGAGTGAGAACATGCGGTGTTTGGTTTTCTCTTCTTGTGATAATTTGCTAAGAATGATGGTTTCCAGCTGCATCCATGTCTCTACAAAGGACGCAAACTCATCCTTTTTTATGGCTGCATAGTATTCCATGGTGTATATGTGCCACATTTTCTTAATCCAGTCTGTCACTGATGGACATTTGGGTTGATTCCAAGTCTTTGCTATTGTGAATAGTGCCGCAATAAACATACGTGTGCATGTGTCTTTGTAGTAGCATAATTTATAATCCTTTGGGTATATACCCAGTAGTGGGATGGCTGGGTCATATGGTACATCTAGTTCTAGATCCTTGAGGAATCGCCATACTGTTTTCCATAATGGTTGAACTAGTTTACAATCCCACCAACAGTGTAAAAGTGTTCCTATTTCTCCACATCCTCTCCAACACCTATTGTTTCCTGATTTTTTAATGATTGCCATTCTAACTGGTGTGAGATGGTATCTCATTGTGGTTTTGATTTGCATTTCTCTGATGGCCAGTGATGATGAGCATTTTTTCATGTGTCTGTTGGCTGTATGAATGTCTTCTTTTGAGAAATGTCTGTTCATATCCTTTCCCCACTTTTGGATGGGGTTGTTTGTTTTTTTCTTGTATATTTGCTTGAGTTCTTTGTAGTTTCTGGAAATGAGCCCTTTGTCAGATGAGTAGATTGCAAAAATTTTCTCCCATTCTGTAGGTTGCCTGTTCACTCTGATGGTAGTTTCTTTTGCTGTGCAGAAGCTCTTTAGTTTAATGAGATCCCATTTGTCAATTTTGGCTTTTGCTGCCGTTGCTTTTGGTGTTTTAGACATGAAGTCCTTGCCCATGCCTATGTCCTGAATGGTACTACCTAGATTTTCTTCTAGGGTTTTTATGGTATTAGGTCTAACATTTAAGTCTCTAATCCATCTTGAATTAATCTTCATATAAGGAGTAAGGAAAGGATCCAGTTTCAGCTTTCTACTTATGGCTAGCCAATTTTCCCAGCACCATTTATTAAATAGGGAATCCTTTCCCCATTTCTTGTTTTTCTCAGGTTTGTCAAATATCAGATGGTTGTAGATGTGTGGCATTATTTCTGAAGGCTCCGTTCTGTTCCATTGGTCTATATCTCTGTTTTGGTACCAGTACCATGCTGTTTTGGTTACTGTAGCCTTGTAGTATAGTTTGAAGTCAGGTAGCGTGACGCCTCCGGCTTTGTCCTTTTGACTTAGGATTGTCTTGGCAATACGGGCTCTTTTTTGGTTCCATATGAACTTTAAAGCAGTTTTTTCCAATTCGGTGAAGAAACTCATTGGTAGCTTGATGGGGATGGCATTGAATCTATAAATAACCTTGGGCAGTATGGCCATTTTCACGATATTGATTCTTCCTATCCATGAGCATGGTATGTTCTTCCATTTGTTTGTGTCCTCTTTGATTTCACTGAGCAGTGGTTTGTAGTTCTCCTTGAAGAGGTCCTTTACATCCCTTGTAAGTTGGATTCCTAGGTATTTTATTCTCTTTGAAGCAATTGTGAATGGAAGTTCATTCCTGATTTGGCTCTCTGCTTGTCTGTTACTGGTGTATAAGAATGCTTGTGATTTTTGCACATTAATTTTGTATCCTGAGACTTTGCTGAAGTTGCTTATCAGCTTAAGAAGATTTTGGGCTGAGACGATGGGGTTTTCTAAATACACAATCATGTCATCTGCAAACAGGGACAATTTGACTTCCTCTTTTCCTAACTGAATACCCTTGATTTCTTTCTCTTGCCTGATTGCCCTAGCCAGAACTTCCAACACTATGTTGAATAGGAGTGGTGAGAGAGGGCATCCCTGTCTTGTGCCAGTTTTCAAAGGGAACTTTTCCAGTTTTTGCCCATTCAGTATGATATTAGCTGTGGGTTTGTCATAAATAGCTCTTATTATTTTGAGGTACGTTCCATCAATACCGAATTTGTTGAGCGTTTTTAGCATGAAGGGCTGTTGAATTTTGTCAAAAGCCTTTTCTGCATCTATTGAGATAATCATGTGGTTCTTGTCTTTGGCTCTGTTTATATGCTGGATTACGTTGATTGATTTGCGAATGTTGAACCAGCCTTGCATCCCAGGGATGAAGCCCACTTGATCATGGTGGATAAGCTTTTTGATGTGCTGCTGAATCCGGTTTGCCAGTATTTTATTGAGGATTTTTGCATCGATGTTC
This sequence comes from Piliocolobus tephrosceles, assembly GCF_002776525.5. Taxonomy (NCBI): domain Eukaryota; kingdom Metazoa; phylum Chordata; class Mammalia; order Primates; family Cercopithecidae; genus Piliocolobus; species Piliocolobus tephrosceles. Next base: position 167,619,182 of record NC_045437.1, read on the forward strand.
ATCAGGGAGATTGGTCTAAAATTCTCTTTTTTTGTTGTGTCTCTGCCAGGCTTTGGTATCAGGATGATGCTGGCCTCATAAAATGAGTTAGGGAGGATTCCCTCTTTTTCTATTGATTGGAATAGTTTCAGAAGGAATGGTACCAGCTCCTCCTTGTACCTCTGGTAGAATTCAGCTGTGAATCCATCTGGTCCTGGGCTTTTTTTGGTGGGCAGGCTATTAATTGTTGCCTCAATTTCAGAGCCTGCTATTGGTCTATTCAGGGATTCAACTTCTTCCTGGTTTAGTCTTGGAAGAGTGTACGTGTCCAGGAAATTATCCATTTCTTCTAGATTTTCTAGTTGATTTGCGTAGAGGTGTTTATAGTATTCTCTGATGGTAGTGTGTATTTCTGTGGGGTCGGTGGTGATATCCCCTTTATCATTTTTTATTGCGTCTATTTGATTCCTCTCTCTTTTCTTCTTTATTAATCTTGCTAGCGGTCTGTCAATTTTGTTGATCTTTTCAAAAAACCAACTCCTGGATTCATTGATTTTTTGGAGGGTTTTTTGTGTCTCTATCTCCTTCAGTTCTGCTCTGATCTTAGTTATTTCTTGCTTTCTGCTAGCTTTTGAATGTGTTTGCTCTTGCCTCTCTAGTTCTTTTAATTGTGATGTTAGAGTGTCAATTTTAGATCTTTCCTGCTTTCTCTTGTGGGCACTTAGTGCTATAAATTTCCCTCTACATACTGCTTTAAATGTGTCCCAGAGATTCTGGTATGTTGTATCTTTGTTCTCATTGGATTCAAAGAACATCTTTATTTCTGCTTTCATTTCGTTATGTACCCAGTAGTCATTCAGGAGCAGGTTGTTCAGTTTCCATGTAGTTGAGCGGTTTTGATTGAATTTCTTAGTCCTGAGTTCTAGTTTGATTGCACTGTGGTCAGAGAGACAGTTTGTTATAATTTCTGTTCTTTTACATTTGCTGAGGAGTGCTTTACTTCCAATTATGTGGTCAATTTTGGAATAAGTGTGATGTGGTGCTGAGAAGAATGTATATTCTGTTGACTCTAATTTAAATTTTTTAATTAAAATTTTTAAAATTTAAAATATTTGAATGGTACAGCATAATGATTTAAATACATATACATTGTATAATGATGATCAATCAGCTTTGTATTTGCTACATATATATGTAAACTGTATTTTTCTGTTAGGACACAGAGCGAATGACACATTTTGGGAAAGAAGTCCAGATATTTTCTTAGGTTTACCTATGGTCCAATAAAATTGAATTTACTTCTCTTCAACCTGACTATAAAGTTGACATCCTATATATATTAATCTGTTACATTTGGGCTACATCTAAGTTTACTAAAAAATGGGGTTTGTCATTCATATATTTTATGATATTATCAAATTTCTTTCCCCAGCTATTTCATACCTGTTTTCTCCAACAGAAAGTCTTTTATTGCGATGAGCTGACTATTATCTCATCTAATAAGGATTAAGTGTTCTATAAATAAAAAGATTTCTTATTAAATTTTCTTTACTATCACTGATTACTTCTTAATAATAATATTCCTAGTATATTTTAACTTGTTTTCAGGGAATTCTCCTGAAATGCTACAAAAGAAATGTCTCTCAATAAAACACCAGTTACATAAATCCTCAAAAGCCTTTGTTTGATTTTTGTTAGAAGGTGCGTACTCCCACTTAGGATATTTGGAATGTGTTCAACACAGGTGTGAATCATTGGTATGTCATCTTGAGAATATATTGAAAGAAAAGTCCTCGCAGAAAAGAAAATACTTTAAAATAATCTTGTAGCATCTGGTTTATACCTGGAAAAGTAAATTTTATAGTTTAGCATTGTGATGATTTTAGAAATCTAACGTGAACTGTCCTTGGATTTTTTGTTTTCTTATTTCAGACTATTTCCATGAACAAAACTAGTTTGACTATTTTGAGCCTTTTTGTCCACAACTGAACACCTGAAGTAAAAGTAGCAGAGGGTAATGAATTAAATTACCCTGTGGCATTCATATTACCCTGTAGCCAGAGTTAGTGTGTATGACTGTGCAAGTATTTATCTGTAGTACTACAAACTCAAAAGTTTATAATCTTCACCCTCTTTAGCCTGTAAAGTCTTTAGCCTAAAAGTGTGAACACACCTACACTCAAAATTTGTATGTAAAGCCTACTTATTCAGAGGAATAACATATGAGGTACTTTCTAAATAATGCCAAAATATTACTGAAGTTCACTGTAGGATGGCTTTTTATTCTTTTTCTTTTTTGTACTGGCATGGTTCCCGAATACAATCCTAATTCATTCTTTCATAACCTCAATTAAGGTATACAGGAAGGCATTCAGGAGTCTTCTTTTTCTTTTGAACTATCAGTTCTTAAGTTTTGTGAATATAGTCTTTTTTTGAAAAGTGAGAACTTTCTAAATAAAAGCTAATATTTTTCAGATGATGTCACACAAACTTGCATATATAATTTCCACATTATCTTTATTGATGGATCCTCTTCTCTCTGTCTCTCCCTTCAGAATCCCTTGCTTATGTTTGTCCCATCCACTTAATTCCCTCATGTGTGTTTGTTTACTCATGTGAACTCATAAACAGGTCTATAAACATGTGTTTTCTACACACACACATAACTAGATATTTCACAACCAGATTGGAAGGTCTGTGTGTCGAGCCTTTATATCAAAACTATGTGCCCAAAACTTATGTATAAAGCCTGTGTGTGTATATTGAGCCTATGTACCCAAAGCTTATATGTATAACCTGTGTATCCAAGGCCTGTGTTTCCCTTGGCCTAGGGGGTACAGTGTAAGGTATATGGATGTGCTGTGGCCAAAAATAGGCCGAGGCCGACATCAGGGCCAGAGTGACTCAGCCAGATCAGAGTGCAGGTGCAAAACTCCACTTGTAATATAATCACTGCTATGTACCATAACATGCGAAGGCGCATCACCCAACTTTGAGCCACTATTGTTTGTAAAAGGTGTAACTGCCTTACTGATGCTGTACATACAGCACAGCTTGGCTTGTGCTGAGAGAGAGAATGTGAAGCTGCTCACCCTGTAAGGGAAAGCTGGCCTTGCAGGCCAGGGAATGTAGCTGCAGGAGTGGAAGCAGAAGGAGCTGCAGAGCCAGAGCAGGCAGCTGAGACAAAGGCAGACAGTATAATAGAGCTGCTGAATAAAACTATCTTTCACCTGTGTATGCCCACCCGCCAAGTGTTATGTCAGCTATCTGCCACCTGTCCACCCACTCCCTTTAGACTTCGACATAGACTGGAACCTGAGGCTTGGCATGACACAGGTTCAGATCCTTTCTTCTCTTCTAGTCATTTTTTTTCCTGATATTTTTTGTCCATATCCTACCACCTAATGGCTGGGATAAAGCTAGGCGATGTGGTGAAGGAGGCCAGGATTGAATTGAAAATTCCCCTTTCTTTGTCATCTCTCCTATCTTTCCCTTCTCTTGCTCAGTGCTCTCAAGCTGTACCTTAGGGCTCTCTCTTCCTAGCTATGTTTCCCTACACATGCACACACTCTGGGAAGCACCTCATATTTCTTTTTTCTTTCATAAATTATTTTTATGGAATATAGAATATATTACTTTGAGAGAAAATTTTATGTCTTTACAATGAGAGCTCAACGTTTCAAATAATGTCAATGTAGTTACAATATATTTCAGATTAATATGTTATTTTGCTTAACATGGTTGACTAGGGATGTCAGATGGCAGTTGTCCTTAGAAAGAAGATCAAAGTTACAGGTGAATAACTAATCTGAATGGAAAGTTGAGGCAAGGCAGCCAGGACCTATTGGAGAGCCAATGGGAAGAAGCTGGGATGCAGAAAAGTAAAGCAGCAAGAGTTGGCAGAGATTAACCCTTGAGGAACTCAGAATCACACAGAAATGGTAGGTGGAGGTACCTCTCTGCTCCCCTCACTCTTGAGACACACTGCTGATTGCTTTGCTTTCAGGGAGTCCCTCTATGCTTGCAACCCCAGGCAAGCTGTTGGTGGCAATTTAGGAACTTCCCGGGGGCAGAGCACCATGTGGCCAGCTCATGCTGGTGCACTCACATTCTGCTCAGGCCCTAACAGAGACAGCAGGGGCCATACTGGTTGTGCACCTCTTTGGGCCACTCCTCTGCTGGGGGAACCTTAGCCCTTGTGTTGCCACATTACCAAATGCCCTGCAAATATATTCCACAACATGCTCTGACATTAGCAACCACAGGGGACCAGTTGCTCCCTCAGGAGCTACAGGATTCCCAAATATCTAGCCTACAGCACTGGGTACTCCTAGAAGAGGGAGTAGTGCAGTCCACCAAAGTCTCCCTTTGAGACAAAGGAAATTCAGGTGTGGTGCTAATTGCTGAAGGTGGTTGGGAATAAATATGGAATAGAGGTCACCTCTTGCTTCTCCAACCACTGTTGCAGACACATAGAGGTTTCCCTTCTCAGGGTTGGCTTAAGTGCACTTAGATATGAACTTTCCAGTGATTTTCATGGTGGCTACACCCACTGTTGAAAAATCCCACTCTGCCTAGGCTTGCATGAAGGGTAGGGCCCCACTCTCCCTCCCTACACAGAGAAGCAGCATTCTAGCAATAGAGGGCATACAAGCTGCAGAACTGTCTGTTCTAGACTGAGGGAAGAGACTCTGCCCTGAGGCTATTTTGGTGGTTGCCACCAGAAGAGTATTTCCACAGGGATGCAAGGATGGTTCAAAATATGCAAATAAATAAATGTGTTTCACCACATAAACAGAATTATAAACAAAAGCCATATGATCATCTGCATCTCAATCAATGCAGAAAAGGCATTTGATAAAATTCAATATTCCTTCATGATGAAAACCCTCAACAACCTAGGCATTGAAGGACTATATCCCAAAATAATAAAAGCTATATATGACGAACTCACAGCCAACATCAAACTGAATGTGATCATGTTGGAAGCAATTCCTCTAAGAACTGGAAGAGACAAGAATGTCCACTCTCACTGCTCCTATTCAACTGGAAGTTCTAACCAGAGCAACCAGGCAAGAGAAAGAAATAAAAGCATCCAAATTGGAAAAGATGAAGTCAAATTATCTCTGTTTCCTGATGATGCAATCTTATATCTAGAAAACCCTAAAAATTCCTTCATAAAACTCCTAGATTTGATGAATGACTTCAGTGAAGTCTCAGGCTTCAAAATTAATGTACAAGAATCATTTGCACTTCTATGTATCAACAGTACTCAAGCTGAGAACAAAATCAAGAACTCAATTCCATTTGCAATAGTCATAAAAAATTAAAATACCTAGGAATACATTTAACCAAGCAGGTGAAACACCTCTATAAGGAGAACAAAACACTGATGAAAAATCACAAATGACAAAAAACATTCCATGTTCATGTAGGGAAAGAATAAATATTGTCAAAATGCCCATATTGCCCAAAGAAATCCACAGATTCAACACTATTCCTATCAAGTTGCCAATGTCATTTTTTATATAACTAGAAAAACACTATTCTAAAATTCATATGGAAACACAAAAATCAGTCCAAACAGGCAAAGTAATCCTAAGTACAAGGAAAAAAGCCAGAAGCATCACATTACTTGACTTCAAACTACACAAGTCAATAGTAATCAAAACAGCATGGTACTGGTACAAAAATAGACACAGATATCAGTGGAACAGAATGGAGGACCCAGAATTAAATTCACATACCTACAACCAACTGATCTTTGACAAAATTGATGTAAAGAAGCAATGGGGAAAGGACACCCTTATTCAAAGAATGGTTCTAGGAAAACTGGCTAGCTATACGCAGAAGAATGAAACTGAGCCCCTACTTATCACCATACACAAAAATTAACTAAAGATAGATTAAAGACTTAGATGTGGAAGGAGAGTCAAGATGGCCAAATAAGAACAGCACTAGTCTGCAGCTCCCAGCAAGATCAATGCAGAAAGTGGGTGATTTCTGAATGTCCAACTGAGGTATCCAGTTCATCTCACTGGGACTGGTTGGACAGTGGGTGCAGCCCACAGAGGGTGAGCCGAAGCAAGGTGGGACATCACCTCACTTGAGAAGCACAAGGGGTCAGGGAATCTTCCCCCCTACCCAAGGAAAGCCCATGTGCTTGTCCCATGGTCTTCACATACTGTAAATATGTGAAGATACTGTGCTTGTCCCATGGTCTTCACAACCTGTAAACCAGGAGATTCTCTCCAGTGACTACTCCACCAGGGCCCTAGGTTTCAAGCACAAAACTGGGCGACCAATAAGGCAGACACTGAACTAGCTTCAGGAGTTTATTTTTTATTTTTTATTTATTTTTTTATCCGTTCCCAAGTGGTGACTGGAACACCAGCAAGACAGAACCGTTCACTCCCCTGGAAAGAGGGGCTGAAGCCAGGGAGCCAAATGATCTGGGTCGGCAGGTCCTACCCCTATGGAGCCCAGGAAACTAAGATCCACTGGCTTGAAATTCTCACTGCCAGCACAGCAGTAATCTGAGATCCAGGTGGGATGGTGGAGCTTGGTGGGGGGAGGGGCGTCTGCCATTGCTGAGGCTTGAGTAGGCGGTTTTACAGCCACAGTGTAAACAAAGCCACTGGCAAGTTCAAACTGGGTGGAGCTCACTGCCACTCAACAAGGCTGCTGTGGCCAGACTGCCAGATTGTTCCTCTCTGGGCAGGGCATCTCTGTAAAAAAGACAGCAGCCCCAGTCAGGGGCTTATAGCAGACTTAAATGTCCTTGCCTGATGGCTCTGAAGAGAGCAGCAGACATCCTAGCACAGCATATGAGCTCTGCTAAGGTTCAGTCTGCCTCCTCAAGTGGGTCAGTGACCCCTGTGTATACTGACTGAGAGACACCTCCAATTTGGGGCCAATAGTCACCTCATACAGGAGAGCTCTAGCTGGCATCTGGCAGGTGCCCTGCTGGGCTGAAGCTTCCAGAGGAAAGAACAGGCAGCAATCTTTGCTGCTTTCCAGCCTCCACTGGTAATACTCAGGCAAACAGGGTTGGGAATGGACCTCCAGCAAACTCCAGCAGACTGGCAGCAGAGGGGCCTGACTGTTGGAAAAAAAACAAACAGGATTAGCACGTCCACTCAAAGACCCCATCCGAAGGTCACCAACATCAAAGACCAAAGGTAGATAAATCCACAAAGATGGGGAAAAACCAGTGCAAAAAGGCTGAAAATTCCAAAAACCTGAACATCTCTCCTCTTCCAAAGGATCACAAATCCTTGCCAGCAAGGGAACAAAACTGGACGGAGAATAAGTTTGACGAACTGACAGAAGTAGGCTTCAGAAGGTGAGTAATAACTAACAACTCTGAGCTAAGGAACATATTCTAACCCAATGCAAGGAAGCTAAGAACCTTGAAAAAAGGTTAGTCAAATTGCTAACTAGAATAACCAATGTAGAGAAGAACATAAATGACTTGATGGAGCTGAAAAACACAGCATGAGAAGTTTGTGAAGAATATATAAGTATCAATAGCCAATTCGATCGAGAGGAAGAAAGGATATCAGTGATTGAAGATCAAGTTAATGAAATAAAGAAAGACAAGATTAGAGAAAAAAGAACAAAAAGGAATGAACAAACCCTCCAAGAAATATGGGACTATGTGAAAAGACCAAATCTACATTTGGTTGGTGTACCTGAAAGTGACTATGAGAAAGGAACAAAGTTGGAAAACACTCTTCAGGATATTATCCAGGAGAACTTCCCCAACCTAGCAAGACAGGCCAACATTCAAATTCAGGAAATACAGAGAAAACCACAAAGATACTCCTCGAGAAGAGCAACCCCAAGACACACAATCATCAGATTCACCAAGGTTGAAATGAAGGAAAAAATGTTAAGGGCAGCTAGGGAGAAAGGTCGGTTTACCTATAAAGGGAAACCCAGCAGATTAACAGCAGATCTCTCTGAAGAAACCCTACAAGCCAGAAGAGAGTGGGGGCCAATATTCAACATTCTTAAAGAAAAGAATTTTCAACCGAGAATTTCATATCCAGCCAAGCTAAGCTTCATAAGTGAAGGAGAAATAAAATCCTTTACAGATAAGCAAAACTGAGGGATTTTGTCACCACCAGACCTGCCTTACAAGAACTCCTAAAGGAAGCACTAAACATGGAAAGGAACAACTGGTACCCATCACTGCCAAAACATACCAAATTGTAAAGAACATCGACACTATGAAGAAACTGCATTAACTAATGGGCAAAACAACCAGTTAGCATCATAATGACAGGATCAAAATCACATGTAACAATATTAACCTTAAATGTAAACTGGCTAAATGCCCCAATTAAAAGACAGAGACTAGCAAATTGGATAAAGAGTCAAGACCCATCAGTGTGCTGTATTCAGGAGACCCATCTCATGTGCAAAGACACACATAGGCTCAAAATAAAGGGATGGGAGAATATTTAGCAAGCAAATGGAACGCAAAAAATAAAAAAATAAAAATAAATAAAAAAAGAGCAGGAGTTGCAATCCTAATCTCTGATAAAATAGACTATAAACCAACAAAGATCAAAAGAGACAAAGAAGGGCATTATATAATGGTAAAGGAAACAATGCAGCAAGAAGAGCTACTATCCTAAATATATGTGCACCCAATACAGGAGCACCCAGATTCATAAAGCAAGTTCTTAGAGATCTACAAAGATACTTAGACTCCCAAACAATGATAGTGGGAGACTTTAACACCTCACTGTCAGTGTTAGACAGATCAACAAGACAGAAAATTAACAAGGATATTCAGGATTTTAACTCAGCTCTGGACCAAGTGGAACTAATAGACCTCTACAGAACTCTCCACCCCATATCAACAGAATATACATTCTTCGTGCACTTATTCTAAAATTGACCACATAATTGGAAATAAAACACTCCTCAGCAAATGCAAAAGAATGGAAATCATAACAAACAGTCTCTCACACCACAGTGCAATCAAATTAGAACTAAGGATTAAGAAACTCATTCAAAACTATACAAATACATGGAAACTGAACAACCTGATCCTGAATGAGTACTGGGTAGATAATGAAATGAAGGCAGAAATAAAGATGTTCTTTGAAACCAATGAGAACAAAGACACAATGTACCAGAATCTTTGGGACACATTTAAAGTAGTGTTTAGAGGGAAATTTATAGCACTAAATGCCCACAAGAGAAAGCAGGAAAGATCTAAAATTGACACCCAACATCAAAATTAAAAAAACTAGAGAAGCAACACAAACAAATTCAAAAGCTAGCAGAAGACATGAAATAACTAAGATCAGAGCAGAACTGAAGGAGAGAGAGACACGAAAAGCACTTCAAAATATCAATGAAGCCAGGAACTGATTTTTTTGGGGGGGAAGAAAAAAGATAGGCTGCTAGCCAGACTAATAAAGAAGAAAAGAGAGAAGAATGAAATAGATGCATTAAAAAATGATATAGGAGATATCACCACTGATCCACAGAAATACAAACTACCACCTGAGAATACTACAAACACATTTATGCAAATAAACTAGAAAATCTAGAAGAAGTGGATAAATTCCTGGGCACATACACCCTCCCAAGTCTAACCCAGGAAGAAGTTGAATCCCTGAACCGACCAATAGCAAGTTCTGAAATTGAGGCAGTAATTAATAGCCTACCAACCCAAAAAAGTTCAGGACCAGACTGATTCACAGCCTAATTTTACCAGAGGTACAAAGAAGAGCTGGTTCCATTCCTTCGGAACTATTCCAAACAACAGAAAAAGAGGGAATCCTCCCTAACTCATTTTATGAGGCCAGTGTCATTCTGATACCAAAACCTGACAGAGACACAACAAAAAAGGAAAATTTTAGGCCAATATCTCTAATGAACATTGATGTGAAAATACTCAATAAAATATTGGCAAATTGAATCCAGCAGCACATCAAAAAGCTTATCCAACATGATCAAGTTGGCTTCATCCCTGGGAGGCAAGGCTGGTTCAACATACGCAAATCAATAAATGTAATCCATCACATAAACAGAACCAGTGACAAAAAACACGTGATTATCTCAACAGATGCAGAAAAGGCCTTCGATAAAATTCAACACCACTTCATGCTAAAAACTCTCAATAAACTATCTATGGAATATGTCTCAAAATAATAAGAGCTATTTATGACAAACCCACAGCCAAGATCATACTGAATGGGCAAAAACTGGAAGATTTCCCAAGGGTGTGCTCTCTCACCACTCCTATTCAACATAATATTGGAAGTCCTGGCCAGGGCAATCAGGCAAGAGAAAGCAATAAAGAGTATTTAAATAGGAAGAGAGGAAGCAAATTTACTCTGTTTGCAGATGACATGATTGCATATTTAGAAAACCCCATTGTCTCAGCCCAAAACCTCCTTAAGCAAATTCAGCAAAGTCTCAGGCTACAAAATCAATGTGCAAAAATCCCAAGCATTCCTATACACCAATAACAGACAGGGCCAAATTATTAGTGAACTCCTATTCACAATTGCTACTAAGAGAATACAATACCTAGAAATACAACTTACAAGGGACGTGAAGAACCTTTTCAAGGAGAACTGCAAACCATTGATCAAGGAAATAAGAGAGGACACAAACAAATGGAAAAACATTCCATGCTCATAGATAGGAAGAATCAATATCGTGAAAATGGCCTTACCACCCAAAGTAATTTATAGATTCAATGCTATCACCATCAAGCTACCATTGATTTTCTTCACAGAATTAGAAAAAACTACTTTAAACTTCATATGGAACCAAAGAAGAACCCGCATTGCCAAGAAAATCCTGGGCAAGAAGAACAAAGCTGGAGGCGTCACGCTACCTGATATCAAACTATACTACAAGGCTACTGCAACCAAAACATCGTGGTACAGGTACCAAAACAGAGACATAGACCAATGGAACAGAATGGAGGCCTCAGAAATAATGCCACACAGCTACAGCCATCTGATCTCTGACAAACCTGAAACACAAAAGCAATGTGGAAATGATTCCCTATTTAATAAATGGTGATGGGAAAACTGGCTAGCCATATGCAGAAAACTGAAACTGGACCCTTCCTTATACCTTTTACAAAAATCAACTCAAGATAGATCAAAGACTTAAACATAAGACCTAGGACCATAAAAATCCTAGAAGAAAACCTGGGCAATACCATTCAGGACACAGGCATGGGTAAAGACTTCATGTCTAAAACACCAAAAGCAATGGCATCAAAAGCCAAAATTGACAAATGGGATCTAATTAAACTAAAGAGCTGGGGCCCAGCAAAAGAAACTATCATCAGAGTGAACAGGCAACCTACAGAATGGGAGAAAATATCTGCAATCTATCCATCTGACAAAGGGCTCATATCCAGAATCTACAAAGAACTTAAATAAATTTACAAGAAGAAAACAAACAACCCCATCAAAAAATGAGCAAAGGATATGAACAGGCACTTCTTGAAAGAAGACATTTATGCAGCCAACAGATATATGAAAAAAAGCTTATCATCACTGGTCATTAGAGAAATGCAAATCGGAACCATAATGAGATACCATCGCACACCAGTTAGAATGGCGATCATTAAAAAGTCAGGAAACAACAGGTGCTGGAGAGGATGTGGAGAAACAGAAATGTTTTTACACTGTTGGTGGGAGTGTAAATTAGTTCAACTATTGTGGAAGACAGTGTGAAGATTCCTCAAGGATCTAGAACCAGAAATATCATTTTACTCAGCAACCCCGTTACTGGGTATATACCCAAAGGATTGTAAATCATTCTATGATAAAGACACACCCACATGTATGCTCATTGTAGCGATGTGCACAATAGCAAAGACTTGGAACCAATCCAAATGTCCATCAATGATAGACTGGATTAAGAAAATGTGGCACATATACACCGTGGAACACTATGCAGCCATAAAAAAGGATGAGTTCATGTCCTTTGCAGGGACATGGATGAAGCTGGAAACCATCATTCTCAGCAAACTGTCACAAGATCAGAAAACCAAACACCACATGTTCTCACTCATAAGTGGGAGTTGAACAATGAGAACACATGGACATAGGGAGGGGAACATTGCATACTGAGGCCTGTCCAGGGTAGGGGGCTAGGGGAGAGATAACATTAGGGGAAATACCTAATGCAGGTGACGGATTGATGGGCGCAGTAAACAACCATGGCATGTGAATACCTATGTAACACAACTGCACATTCTGCACATATAACCCAGAACTTAAAGTGTGTATATATATATGTTTTATATACATATACTTTATAGTATATATACTATATAAATATATATACTATATAAATATATATATTTAAAGTATATATATACTTTATATATACACTTTATAGTATATATACTTTATATACTTTATAGTATGTATACTATATAAAGTATATATATACTATATTAAGTTCTGGGTTATATGTGCAGAACGTGCAGTTGTGTTACAAATATATATATGTATGTATGTACATATATATATACCAATCAACTCAGCAACCTCACTACTGGGTATCCACCCAAAGGAAAATAAATCATTTTAACAAAAAGACACCTACACTCATATGTTTATCTCAATACTAGTCACAATAGTGAAGTCATGGAATCAACATAAGTGTCCATGGATTGGATAAAGAACATTTGGTACATATATACCATGGAATACTATGCAGCCATAAAAAGAATATAATCATGTCCTTTGCAGCAACATGGATGGAGCTGGAGGCCATTATCCTAAGTGAAATAACTCAGAAACAGAAAATCAAATACCACATGTTCTCACTTATAAGGGGGACCTAAACAATGGGTACACATGGACATAAAGATAGAAATAATAGATACTGGGGACTCCAGAAGGAGGAAGTCTGGGAGAGGGGTGAGAATTGAAAAATTGCTTATTGGGTTCAATGTTTACTCTTTGGGTGATAGATTCACTAGAAGTTCAAACCTCACCATTACACAATAAATCCATGTAACAAGCCTGCACATGTACTTCCTGAATCTAAAATAATGGAAAATAAGAAAAATACATTATTTTACTGTAATTGAAATATTGGTATTAGTTCTGGAAGGCTATATTTTTTATATTTAAATTTTGGGCTGGATATGAAAAGTACATTATGTGAAAGGTATCTGATTAGACTTTAGTTTACTAGTATTAATTAGTTTTACTTTGGCACTTGGACAACTTGTAAAACTTTAGTGTCATTTTTTCACTCTGTTTTCATATCTGTAGGGCCAGAATCTAATTAATCCTACTATTAGTGATTTTTAAATTTTAGCTATTCTGTTTTATAGCCAAGAGGTTTCATAACTCTATAAGAAAATAAGAAAAGTTATCAATGGAACGGAATACAGAGCCCCAAAATAAATCCAAACAATCAATTAATTTTCAAGAAGGACATTAAGAAGGCACAATGGGGAAAGGATAGTCTCTTCAATAAATGATATAAGGAAGACTGGATATTCACATGCAAAAGAATGAAATTGTATCTCTTATGCCACACACAAACATCAACTCATCAAAATGGATTAAAGACCTAAACATAAGACCAAAACTGTAAAACTCCTAGAAAAAAACATAGAGGAAAAGTTCCTTGACATTACCTTAGCAATAATATTTTGGATATGACATAAAAGCACAGGCAGCAAAAGCAAAAATAAACAAATGGGACAACATCAAACTGAAAAATCTTCTGCACAGCAAAAAATTATACACATATATCAACAAAAATGAAAAGGAAGACTACAAACGGGGAGAAAGTATTCATAAAACGTGTATCTGACAAGAGTCTAATCTCCAAAATACGTAAGGAAGGATCTTACAAATAATCCAATTTAAAAAAGGACAAAGGACCTGAATAGATATTTCTCCAAAAGAGACACAAAAGTGCCCAAAATGTCTATGAAAAGGTGCTCAACATTACTAATCGTCAGGAAAATGTAAATTAAAACCATAATCAGATATCGCCTCATATTTGTTAGAATGGCTATTATCAGAAAGAAAAGACATAGGTGCGGTGAGAGTGTGAAGAAAAGAGACCCCCTTGTCTACAATCTTGGTGGTCATGTAAATTGGTATGACATTATGCATAACAGTATAAACATTTATTAAAAAATTAAAAATAGAACTACAATTTGACCTAGAAATCTCTGTTATGGGTATATACCCAAAGTAAATGAAATCAGCATCTTGTAGAGATATCTATAGTCCCATGTTCATTGCAACATTATTCACAATAGTCAGAATATGGAAACAACCAAAGGTTCTGTTGGCCAATAAATGCATCATCAGATGAATGGATAAAGAAACTGCAGTATACATACAATGGAGTATTATTTAGCCTTAAAAAGAAGGAGATCCTGTCATTTATAACAATATGGGTGAAACTGGAGGAAATTATATTAAGTGAAATAAGCCAGATATAGAAAGAGCAATACTTGATGATTTCACTCCTACATAGACTTTAAAAAAAGTCAAGTACATAGAAATAGAGTGTAAAATGGTGGTGGCTGGAGTTTGGGGTGGGGAATAGGGAGATGTAGAGAATCTCATGTTTCTGAATATTCCTTAGTCCTGTAGTCCAACCAAATGCATCTACTTTGTGTCAGAAAGTCTTGGTTTTTGGTAAATAATGAGCAGTAATGACTTAATTATAAAACTACACCATTAGTGTGAAAGTGAGGTAGTACATTCCCCTTTGCAGAGAGCATAAGTTTTTCCCAAGCTGTGTGCCTCTTTCTTATGTGTCACCTCCTCAAGAAGACTTTCCCTTACCTCCCTCCTCTAAATTATTCTCTATTCCATCACCAGTTTTTTTCCCTCACAGCATTTAAAAATTTTCTTCAAAGTATTTAATGTTTACAGAAAAGTATATGAATCTTAACTGTATAGCTTAATAGACTTCTACACAGTAACACACCCCTGTTACTTCCAGGCAGATCCAGAAGTAGAACATTGCCAGTATCCCAGAAACCCACCTCATTGCCCCTTTGGGCCATTCCTCCTCTTCTACTTCAAAGGTAGCCACCAACATGACACCTGCACCGTAGACACTTTGCATGCTTTTGAACTTCACGACATGAAATGTGCTCTGTGTGTCTTAACTTTTTTAACTTAACATAGTGTTTATGAGATTTACCCATGTTGTTGCATGTTGTTGAGCTACAGTTTTTTCATTTTCATTGCTGAACATCCCTTCACTATAAAAATACACCACAATGTATTTATTTATTTTACTATAGACAGATAATTGTATTGCTTTTAATTTGGGACTATTACAAATAATACTGTAAAGAACATTTTTATTCATGTGTTTTGATACATACATGTGTGCATTTCTGTAGGTTTATATATATCTAGAAGTGAAATTACGTTCATAGAATGAAAAATTGTTCATTTTAATTTATACTGCAGACAAGTTTTCCGAAGTGGTTGTTTCAATTGCAATTTGTACCACCAAAGTATGAGAGCTTCACATTCACATCAACACTCATAATCATTTAAAAAGTGTTAGTCACTCTAGTGAATATTTTGGATATTCTCTTTCATGAAATGCCTGCTCAAATTCCTTGTCCATTTTTCTACTGTATGGCTGTCTTTTTTCTTGCTGATGTGAATTCTTGTAAGATACACCTATTGCAAATATCTGCAACATTCTGGATTAACTTTCCACTCAATTACTGATGTCTTTTGATAGACAGAACTAAATTTTGATGTGTTCCAATTGATAAATCTTTTTATTGTAAATATTTTATATTCTGTTTAAAAAATATCTATTCATTTCTCCAAGTCAGAAAGGTATGTTACCATGCTATCTTCTAAAAGCACTGAGGCTTTGCCTTTCACATTTAGGCCTACAATCTACCTGGAATTGATTTTTGGGTTAGATATGAGGTGAGAATCAAATTTCCCTTATTTTTATATATGTAGATATCCATTTGACTCATTGTTTTCTGAAAAGACTGCCCTTTCTCCACTTCTGAGAGAGAACATTTTTGTCATAAATCAAAAGTTCTTTTGGGTGTGGCTTGTTCCTAAATTCTCTACAATGTTCTCTTGATTTATCCTTTTTTCAAATACCATATTGTTTTAATAATTGTAGATTTATGGAATGTCTTGAGATTCACGGTGTAAATCTCCCGACTTTGTTCTTCTGCAATATTGGTGTGGCCATTCTTGGCCTTTGGCATTACCATATACATTTTAGACTCAGCTTCTTCATTGACAAACGTGCACGCACACACACACACGCACGCACACACGCACGCGCGCGCACACACACGCACGCACACGCACGCACGCACACACACGCGCGCGCGCACACACACACACAGCTCCTGAAGAATTTTAAAATTGAGAATTCAAAACCCGACAAGAGCATGGCAATAATGAAAAAATTCCTTTCATGAGCATATAGTAAAAACATCTAAAATAAAATTTGACAAACCACTATATATAGCAGACTTCTGCATAAAAATGTGGTCTCTGAGTGGCACTCACATACTTGGGCAAGCTGCCTAATATTTCTGTGCCTCTATTCTGTGTTTTCCAATTCTCACTCATTATTGTTTTGTGAGATTCAAATGAAATAATGTATAGAAATCACTTGTAAGACTGGCATATAGGGAGCCAATAAAAGTTGGATATTATTATTGTGCTTCTATCACAGCACTCCTTCATTTAATCTCCTACTAAAATTCATGATTTATATGTCTGTTTCCCTTGCTAAATTACAAGCTCTGTGGTGGTACCATCCTTGCCCTAAGCAAAAGGGGCCCACGACCTAGGATCCATGCTTTAGTGAGCCCTATATGTTGCAAACATCAAAAAGAATTCGAGATTCAACTCTGAATCCTGGCACGATGTTGCCTATAACCCTAAAACAACAGCTCTCCTGACACAGCTGTTCTGGTCCAGGGAAATACTTGCCCACATTTTTTTGTCCTGTGTCCTCAAAATAAAGTTGATTCCTTGAATGTTATGAAGGTTTGTTGTCTGTGCTACTGCCCATGTGAGAAGCAAATGCTCCTTTGAAGTAGGAGCAGAGCACTTAGGGAAGAGAAAAGCCAAAGTTATTAGCTGTCAAATTCTTCCTTTTCTATAGCATGATGTAATATAGTTTTGCATAACAGAGAATCATTTCTCTCTAGTGCCAAGAGTCTCTTTTTTCTACTATGTGCTCCAATAAATGGCTCTGGTGGTATGATATTCGCAACAGGTGCCTGTGGTGACTGAGGGACATTTTGAAATATTAATTCACATATGCAGGTCTAGACATAACATGCATGGAGCAGGTTACTAATTCTTTACATTGGCAATGAAAGAGATAATTCCAGAAATGCAGATATTTTATTTTTCTAAAAATATTTAGGGACATTCCATTGTTTTCAAAATTCAAACTTTTTCAGCTTTACTTAAATAATTTTGATTTCAAAAGTTAACTTATAGTTTTAGATATTTTGACATGTGGTGTGTGGACTTCCATCTGTACCCTTGACGGGGCCTGGCAATGTGAGGTGGGTCTCTTCCTGAACTCAAAGACTACGTCTTGTTCTCCCCGTAACCATTCATAAATGCTAAACACAAAACTTGCTCTCCACCCCAAATGTTTAATTAATAAATATATTATTGTTGGGTGAATTTATGGTGGGACTATCAGGTATTTCAGAGCTGATAAACCTTTTGGCATTTCTAAATTATACTTTGAGATGTCAGGATTTTTAGGCACTATCTATGAGGAAGGTGACTGCGTACCCAGACACTCTGCCAAGAAGCGTGCTTCTTCCTTCTTAACCACTTCCTTCCCCAATGGCTCGGGCACTCCTCAGAATCCATCTCCTGGGGCTATCAGATTAAACCAAGCAGGAAAGCTGGTAGAAAGGTTAATACGATTCGATCCAAAACTTGGAATGGTCTAAATTCAAGGGTTTAGTTGCTAATTTTAGTCCCAGGGTAGGATATTCAAAAAGTAGACTGTGCCTCTGTTTAAATAATCTTCCTTAATGATGACAGAAAGTGAAATAAATTGGTTTTAAAATGTCCTGGAGACAGACAATTTTTTTTTTTTACTTTTTTGGTTTGTGCTTATGCCCACTCACACTGGGTATAAATGAACATAGTCACATAGAGTTGCCATTTAGGAAAAATTGACAAATACGGTTTTGGATTTATTATAAAATGTAAAAAATATGATCTAGACCTCCCACTGAGTCACTCTGAATCAACTTAGCCATTTTTTGCTTACCCACAGTGGCCCTTCTTTTTCCATAACTCTTTTCCTGCCTCCTCCCCTCTTAACCCCCTCTCTCTCTCACGCAGAAAAATGTATATAAAATAAGAGTAATAATAGTTTTGATTCTAAATCTCTTAATTTGTTTTACTGCTTTAGCATAAGTTATTTATTCAGGATCAGCATATTATTCCCATCCTGGCCCATGGTATAGCATTTATTTTGCAATTATCATCCTTATTTAGTTAAATGCTTTCAAACACATAGCTCTATGTATGATACCTTCTTTTCTGAAGTAATTGAAAAACACTCTGTGCATGGCTTCAGCTCTCAGAACATCTCTATTTTGGAGTTTTAATAGTCTTTCTGCTTTTCAGCAGCACAGTATGTTGTATTAAGCAAGATATGCTTTAGAAGCCAATAAATAAGAACAATAATTGTCTTCATGTTTATCAACTCAGACTCTTTCACTCTTGTCTTCATCATGCATTTTGCCACTTAAGGCAAAACCAAGGACTTGCAGTTTGCTTATATTTATCTATTGCCTGCCAAATGGTCCTCCGCTCTCCTACTCCCCAGCCTCCTGCCAACCAGGATAACAAAATAAATTTAAGCTCTTCTTACTTGATGGCTTTATTTGGTTCTTTTATATTTCTGAAGCTTACTTTTTGTGCATAAAATTTTAAATAGAAGTGAATGCCATCTTTGTTTTTTATAATTAAACCCTCATTTAATTAAATTGAAGTTCACCGGCAGGACTTCAAGGCATAACCTTCCACTTATTATCACCATCTTTTGTGATTCCTGCAGTCATTTCTTCTGTGGCAGATGATTGTGATTTATGTTTTTTTGTTGTTGTTTTTTAAATGTATGTCCCTTACTGTTCTTTGGAAAGTGGCCATTATTAAGATGGAGGTTCTTCCATACTTCCAAGTTTATGTTTGTCAGATGCTCTAGAATAAATGATTATTCAAAACATATTTGAATCATTTTTCTTTTCTTCTATAGCTTAAGTTTGGTATCCAAAAAAAATCAATAAATTAAGCAGTTTTCTTCTTACATATTTAAAAAATAGTCACATGCATAAGTGCAAGGTTCTTCTTTTTCTATCTGTAGGCAATGCTATTGGCATTAACTCCACAACTCCAGTAGGGTCCCCAGTATGTTGATGAGGAACTGGTGTGTCATCCATGTGCCTGAGGGAAAGAGAAGGAATATAGGGGAATTTCCAAGCCACAGGAGGGCAATGTAAGAGTCTGTTTCTGTCATCAGTACAGCAAGGCTAATGGCTAAACCCATACTTTAGGATTTTGGCTGCCATCACCAATGGTCAACCCAATGTCCAATGTCAAACAGATGTCACTATTTTATAGAAAAAAGGACTTGTTTACCTTGTAAATGTGTTTAAAAGGAGACTTTTGGGCTACTAAAGCACTGTCTCTGGCAAACATAAATGTAGGCTCTAATGATTCTTTTCTTCGTTAACACATTTTTGGTCTCATACATTTCTTGTTATTATGTCACTCTGTCTTCTCAAGTGCCAGTAACTTTCACATAAGCATAGACAAACAAGCAGAAATGTGAACAATGCCTAGCCAGTGGATCTCAATAGGAGCCAGAGAAGAGGTAGGTAGTTGTGGGTGCTAGGTAAAGTCTGAAAGTTCGATTAAGCAAGCTCCTGTAAGATAAGGAACTGGAGTATGCAGTCGGGGTCATAACAAGGGCCCAAAGAAGATAACACTGTATTAAAAACACATTGTATTAAAAAACACAGGTGGTGGCCAGGCATGGTGGCTCATGCTTGTAATTCCAGCACTTTGGGAGGCTGATGCAGGTGGATTACATGCGGTCAGGAGTTCAAGACCAGCCTGGCCAACATGGTACTTGGGAGGCTGAGGCACGAGAATCACTTGAACCCAGGAGGTTGCAGTGAGTCGAGATTGCACCACTGCACTTCAGCCTAGGCAACAGAGTGAGACTGTCAAATAAAACAAAAAAAAAAAAAAAAAGAAAGAAAGAAAGAAAGAAAGAACAAAAACGAAAACAAACAAACAAACCCACAGGTGGAAACTCAAGACTCAAGACAACTGAGATGCTTCTATATAAGTAAAAACGATAGCAGAGTGTGATGGTTAATACCGAGTGTCAACTTGATTGGATTGAAGGATGCAAAATATTGTTCCTGGGTGTGTCTGTGAGGGTTTTGCCAAAGGAGATTAACATTTGAGTCAGTGGACTGGGAGAGGCAGACCTACCCTCAATCCGGGTGGGCACCATCTAATCAGCTGCCAGTGCAGTCAAAATGAAAAGCAGGCAGAAGAACGTGGAGAGATTACACTGGCTTAGCCTCCCAGCCTATATCTTTCTCCTGTGCTGAATGCTTCCTGCCCTCAAACATCAGACTCCAAGTTCTTCAGTTTTGCGACTTGGAATAGCTTCTTTGCTCCTCAGCTTGCAGACGGACTATTGTAGGACCTTGTGATCATTTGAGTTAATACTCCTTAATAAACTACCCTTTACATACACATCTATCCTATTAGTTCTGTCCGTCTAGAGAACCCTGACTAATACACCAGAGCTACCACTTTGGAATTACCTGCTAGTGCTAGAGTCCCCAGAAGCAATTCTGGTTCCTGGGGTAAACTGAAAGGAATGTGCCCAAACCAATTGAGGCAAAGAGAAAGGTGCTTCTATTTTATGCTTGCACATGTGCGCTTGCTCTCTCTCTCTCTCTTTCTCACCTTAAACAAAGCAGACTTTTGCTCTTGACCTTGGTTCCCAGATTCCATTCTTCTTAGCAGGGTGGAGAGGAACTGACAAAGGGCCTGGAGTTGGAGAGGGCATATGAAGCTTAAAAACAAACAAATCATTAGAAATGTTTGTAACCCAGAGTGAATTCATATCCAAGCACAAAAATTGGCCTTGGACAGGTGAAATGGCTTGGTCTTCAGACGTTATTGGTGTTGAAAGCTGGGCCTGGGCTGTATCTGCTGTTCAAGGTCATACAGACCCACAGTAAGGAGGAAGAGCCACCATTTTGCACAAGTGGGAATCTAAATTTTAAAACACACTTTCTTCAAGAGACATTCTTAATGCCTTTCTCCTTTTGCTCTACAAATTATACTAGTTGACAGCAATAAAGCAAAAACTCATGGCTCTTGGGTTTGCCCTTGACAGAGCACACTATCAAATCTCAAACAAAAAAAAATGTTCAACACAATTCCAGTGTAATTCAAAGTTGAATTGAGTAATCTTTCGTTCCAGAACAAGAAACATAGCATTTAAGACAGCAAGAGAGCATTTTCTTTCTTATGGCATAATATAAAAACATATTTAACGTTATATATTAGATGGTGGGAAATAAATTTGGAATATCTTCTTTCTTTTAAGATAAGGTAATACAGAATCAACTATTGTTAATTTTGTTTTAGTTAGCCCTAAATAGAAAAATAGTAGCATATACAAATAAGCCCAGAATAATTGAAAACATTTTAATATATTTCTAGTTGTAATACAGCATGTAGAAAATGGTTGATTTAATTCTTGACTTGTTAAGAAAATGTTATACAAATACTTGCTTTTCAACATATGATCTGTGGAATTGCAGCATTAATATCACCTGGGAGCTTGTGAGAAATTACAAGCCTTGGGTCCCAACATGGACATAGTGGGTCAGAATCTGCATTTTATCAGATGTCTAGGTGACTCATATGCACATGAAAGTTTTCTAGGCACCGATCTAAATAAAACCATTCATCAAAGGCAACATCTCATAGGCTTTGGAAAGTTGCTCTTCCTTTCAACAATTTGCCATCAAAGTAAAAATTGTGTTTGCTCTACAAATATAACTCAAGACCAGTCCCCTAAAACTCTCTTCAGACATTCTGGAGCCACTACATATTTCTTTACTTCTCCACTTCCTTCTCTGAAATACTTCCTAGGGTAAACGTTTTCACTTCACATGTTCTTTTACCTGTGACTTTGGAAGTTTGAATAACTATGGAAACACAACAAAAAGAAGTGATACTGAGAGGTTTGTATGAAAGAAATATGTAAGTGAAAGACAAGGTGGAAACATAAAAGAATAAAAACAGCGTGAAATGAAGAATAAATATCTATATATTTTATTTTATTTATGTTGGAAATAGATTATTTGTCTACATGTAAAATGCTGCATGGTAATAGTTTTTCATAGTTTTCACTATGTAAAAAATGGTAGATTCTCAAATAATACATTTAAAAATATTTGTTAAGAAATAGCATCGTGAAGGGAAACTTTTCTTCTGTTGTTTTAGTGGCCTGGCATACATTTACTCTTCTACAATTTTCCTTTAGAAATACTCCTCCTTGGGGAACATCACATACCGGGGCCTGTCAGGCAGTGGGGGGCAAGGGGACAGAGAGCATTAGGACAAATACCTATTGCATGTGGGGCTTAAAACCTAGATGATGGGTTGATGGGTGCAGCAAACCACCATGGCACATGTATACCTATGTAACAAACCTGCACATTCTGCACATGTATCCCAGAACTTAAAATAATTTTTTTTAAAGGCATATGGTAAAAATAAAACAAAAAAATAAAAAAAAAAAAGAAGTATTCTTCCTCCCCCTCACCCACCCAACTCTCAGATCACATGCTATAGGGGTAAGGCATGTGACATGGCACACAAAGCCTAAACCCGTCCACAGTGTTGATTTGAGTGTAAGCACACGTCCCAAGTTAAGTTAGCCGATGACCAATGAATCTACAGCTTTCAAATGAATAATCAGGAAAATATTTTTCTCTTTCATGCTGGTTCTAACATGGAAAGGAGGAGAGGTAAGGACTATAACAGCCATCTTGTCACCATGAGGAGATATCCTGTTCTGGAAACCGAGCCCCCACAGAGAAAACAGGGCAGAGACTTGGGAACAAAGTGGAAAACTGACTCCTCTTGATGACCTCTTTGAAGCCCTGAAAAAGATGGGCCTGAAGATACACTTTTCAGCTATCTGAGCCAAAATGGTCCTCTCTTGCTTGAACTAGTTTAAACTGAGTTTCTGTCTATTGCAAGGGAGACATAACTTATATATGATTATAAAAGTTTGGATATTTCCATGTGTACATATCCATACATGGATCTTATTATGTATAATTTCATAATCATTATTCTTTACTCACTTTTTTTAAAGATAATTTTTTTTAGAGCAGATTTAGATTCACAGCAAAATCGAGAGGAAAGTACAGAGATTTCCTGTATACCCCGTGTTCCCACACAAGCATGGGCTCCCTCATCATCAGCATATCTGTAAACCAAAAATAAAATTCAAAGGCCCTGAATCATTTGAACGGACCCCTCCTCTTGGCCAAGGGCATTCTGAAGTTAACCTGAAAATCTAGTTCAGGCCATGATGGAAGAGGGATCAGACATGTCTCATTATACCCCTCCAGGATTAACATCAACACGGACCTTAAGTTTGATAAGAAACATTTACAGTCTGTTCTCTTGGAAGCCTGCTACTTGGAAGCTTCATCTGCATGGTAAAACCTAGGACTCCACAACCCCTTATATAACCGAAACATTTCTTTCCACTGATAATAACTCTCAATGAATCGTCAATCAGAAAACTGTTAAATCTACCTATGACCTGAAAGCCCCAACTTTGAGTTGTCCCGCCCTTCCAGATTGAACCAAAGTAAAATTTGTATGTATTGATTGATGTATTATGCCTCCCTGAAATGTATAAAAGCAAGCTGTACCCGGACCAACTTGGGCACATGTTGTCAGGACCTCCTGAGGCTGTGTTACAGGTGCATCCTTAATCTTGGCAAAATAAACTTCCTAAATTGACTGAGAACTGACTCAGATATTTTGGGTTCACATATCCTACCAGAGTGGTACATTTGTTGTTACAACTGATGAACATACAATGACATATCATTATTACCCAAAGTCCATAGTCTACATTAGGGTTTACTCTTGGTGTTGCATATTATATGAGTCTGGACAAATGTATAATGACAAGTATCCACCATTTTAGCAAAATACAGAATAGTTTTATTGCTCTTAAAAAAAAAAAAGCCCTGCGCTCTGCCCTTTTTCTCTCCCCTAACCTGTGGCTTCCACTTATCTTTTTTTTATCTGTATAATTTTGTCTTTTTCCAGAATGTCATGTAGTTGGACTCATAGAATACATAGCCTTTTCAGATTGGCTTCTTTTACTTAGCAATGTGCATTTAAGATTCCTCTAAGTCTTTTCACAGCTTAATAGCTGATTTCTTTTCAGCATTGAATAATATTGTATGGATATGTAATAGTTTATTCATCTATTCACCTACTGAAGGATATGTTAGTTACTTTCAACCAAGATGGTTGCTTGGTTGCTTTGGGGTTGTTTTCATAACTCAAAATATAGCTGTTATAAACATCTGTGTTCAGGTTTTTGTGTGCATTTAAGTTTTCAATTTGTTTGCATAAATAGCAAGAAACACAATTTCTAAATTGGATGGCAAGAGTTTTGTAAGAAACCGCCATGCTGTCTTCCCAAGTGGCTGTACCTCTTTGCATTCCCAACAGTAATAAGTAAGAGCTCCTGTTGCTCCACAACCTCACCAGCATTTGCTGTTTTCAGTGTTCTGGATTTTTGGCATTCTAATAGGTGTGTGGTGGTATCTCATTCTAATTTGCATTTCTCTAATGACATATGATATGCAGCATCTTTTCACATGTTTGCTTGATATTTGCATATACATTTTTTGAGGTATCTGTTAAGGTCTGATCCATTTTAAAAAATCAAATTGTTTGCTTATTGTTGAGTTTTGAGAGTTCTTCGTATACTTTAGATAACAGTCCTTTATCACAGGGATCCCCAGTCCCCAGGGTCATGTACTGGTCCCGGGCCTGTTAGGAACTGGGCTGCACAGCAGAAGGTAAGCAGCTGGAGAGCAAGCATTACCACCCTAGCTCCACCCCCTGTCAGATAGCAGTGGCATTAGAATCTCAGAGGAGCACAAACCCTATTTGAACTGCGCATGCAAGGGATGTAGGTTGCACACTCCTTATGAGAATCTAATGCCTGATGATCTGATGAGGAAGAATTTCATCCTGATACCATCTCCCCTACCCCTCATCTGTGGAAAATTTGTCTTTCACTAAGCCAACCCCTGGTGTGAAAATGGTTAGGGACTGCTGCTTTATCAGACATAGCTCTTGCAAATATTTTCTCCTAATCTGTAGCTTCTCTTTTCATTCTCTTGACAGTGTCTTTCAAAAAGCAGAAAATTTTAATGTAATGAAATCCATCTTATCAATTCTTTTATGGATTGTGCCTTTGGTGTCACATCTAAAATTTCATCATCAAATCCAAGGTAATCTAGGTTTTCTCCTATTTTATCTCCCAGGAGTTTTATAGTTTTGCATTTTATATTTCATTCTGTGATCCATTTTGAGTTAATTTTTCTTGAACCTGTAAGGTCTGTGTCTAGATTAATTTTAGTGCATGTGGAAATCCAAGTTGTTCCAGTAGCATTAGTCGAAAAGAAGATGTTTGCTCCAATGTATTGCCTTTACTCTTTTGTCAAAGTTCAATTGACTATAGTTATGTGGGGTACCTACTATTCTTTAATCTGCTTTTCTCAACCAAATATATGTCAAGAGATGTATATTGTTATTTTATTGAATACATAGTTTGGATGAAAATTTATTGAATCAGTTCCATACTGAGAGACATTTATAGATTGTTTAAATACACTAAAGAAAATTCTCATGCACGTATTTTAATTTAACCTACACAATTATCTCCTCCAGTTAAATTTCTAAAAGTAGAGTTGTTAAGCCAAAAGTTATCTAACTTAAGATTTGATACGCAGTCCCACACTGCCCTTCAGAAATCTTCTATAGAATTGCATTCCTGTCAATAGGACTTATCTCGACAAAAAGAGTCAAACTCTGTAAAATGTTCTAAGAGATTTATTCTGAACCAAATATGAGTGACCATGGCCTGTGACACAACCCTCAGGAGGTCCTGAGAACGTGTGCCCAAGGTGGTTGGGGTGCAGCTTGGTTTTATACATTTTAGGGAGGCGTGAGACATCAGTAAAATACATTTAAGAAATACATTGGATACCCTGGTTTGGTCCAGAAAGGTGGGACAACTCAAAGGGGTTGGAGGTGCAGGGGTGGGGAAGGGGATTCCAGGCTATAGATAAATTTAAACATTTTCTAGTTGACAGTTGGTTGAGTTTGTCTAAGGACCTGGGATCCATAGACAAGAAATGTTCAGGTTAACATCAAAGATTGTGAAGAACAAGGTTCTTTGGAAGTCTTATAGTGGCTGCCGTTAGAGACAATAGATGCCAAAAGTTTCCCATTCAGATCTTTAAAAGGTGCTAGATTCTTAATCTCTTTGGGATTGGGAGGGTCTGGAAGAAAATATCTAGCTATGTTAGTAGAAATTCTTCACAGATCTAAATTTTTCCCCACAAAGGACAGCTTTCCAGGGACATTTCAAGTATGGCAAAGAAACATGTTTTGGGGTAAGGCATTTTGATTTTCCTGTTTGTCTTGTAATGTTATGCCAGAGCTGGGTTGGAAAGTAAGTCACAATATATAGGGTTAAGTAAAACCCATCTGATGAGAATTTGTGGTTTGTGGAGCATGACTCCCCAGACCCCTTAGATAGGAATTTTGGCAAGGTTAAAAAAAAAAAAACAGAGCTTAGTCCTTACTTAGATGTTTCAGTGACTGCTACAATCACATAAACATCTACGAATTTGATGAGTAAAACATAATAGATCATGTCTTTTCTATTTATTTGTGAGAGTGACTATCTTGTAGATGTTTTTCAGCCCTTTTTATTTCACCTTCTTTGTACTACCTGTTGTTTTCTTTACCCATTTTTCTGTTGTAATGGTTGAGTTTGTCTCACTGATTAGCTAGAACTCTTTATGTATTAAGTGTATTAACTCTTCCTTACATATATCCCAGTTTGTATTTTGTTTTTGGACTTACTTCAAAAGCTAATATCATGGTTATAAATGTTACATTATTATGTAATGAAACTTACCAAAATGTTATTATGGACCCTGAATTTCTTATACTGCTTAGACTTAGTTTTAAGATTATAAAATTATTCACCCATTTTTCTAGTATTTTATAATTTCTTTTTGTCCTTTCCTTTTTTCCTCCTACACATTTAAACCTTTATTCCATCTGGAAGCTATTTTCCCATAAAAGAGTCAGCTTTCTTTTCCCAAATATCTGACCAGTAATCCCAGCATTATTTATTAAAAATTCAATTCATCTTCTCACCAATGTGAAATGCCATCTTTATCATATACTTAACTACCACATATCCTTGAGTCTATTTCTGGCTCCTTTATTCAATTTCAATTTAGTCTATTTCTGTGCCTCTGTGGCAGTTTTGTTTTAGATATTGTAATTTATAAGTTTGAAGTTTGGAAGTAGTTACAAACTCAATGTTGTAGGTTAAAAGTTTACATTTCCTTTTACAGAAAATTCTTCCAAATTTTTCTGACTTTTTTATAGATCTGTTTAAAAAATAATTTTAGAATAATTTATAAGTTTCTAAAACATATTTTGCTTCACTTTTGAATAAAAATGCATAGATATAGGTTATTTTGAGAAAAATAAATAGATAATTGTCTTAAATATTGAGATTTTGTAATCAAGAACATGACATGTTTTCATTCATTAAATTATATTTGGTTAATGCTCTTTAGGTTTAAAATTGTTTTTAAGTCAGGAATGTCTGAATTTAATCAAATATCTTTTATATCTACTGTAATTTGTCTGACTGTAAGAATCTAATGGATTCCCCAATTTTGAATTTGATATATTCTTGGAGTTAAACCTGGTTATGCTGTATTACTCTTTTAATGCATTGCTGAATTACCTTTGCTAATATATCATTTAGATCTTTGAGAGAGAGAAATGGGAGAGAGATAGAAAGAAAGAGAGAGAATCTGTTAGATATTGCTACCACACATATGCTCTGTCATAAAATAATTTAAGATAATTTTTTCTTTTGTGTTGCTCTGGAAAAAATTTAAGTCATATTGGAGTCATCTGTTTCTTGGAAGAATGGAAAAACTACCAAAGACACCTTTTAGATCTGAAGTCTTTTGAGAACTTTGACAACATTGACAATTTCTTCCACAATTTGTAGTCTATTTCTTCTTGAAAAAAAAGAGAAAGTTTTAAAAGTTATTAATCTAATTTGTAGAGTGTATTTTTTATGATAATTTTCTCATCATCTGTATTCATTTCCTCTTTACATTGCTTATTTTATACCTTTGGGTATTTATTAACTATAACACTATTACAAACATTGTTATTGAAATATTCTGTATTTTGAGCTACAAAAAACTGAAAGTGAGGTGTCATTTTTCACTATAATTGTATTCTTGTAAATATATTCTTTATCTTCTGTTATTTCTGTTATTTATGTTTTATTCATAGTATTTTTTACTAATGAAGAATTACACTAATTATAACTTTTTATAGATTTTAACTTGCATCAATAACTGATTTAGGATTTTTGACTTGCATTCAACTCTGCTTGATATTAGTATAAAGCCTCCTGCCACCATTTTGTTTACTTAGTTGATTAAGTTGATTATTATGTCATTTATCATTTAATTTTATCATCAAGCCAACATCTTAGGGTATTAAGATGTTTCCATATCTTGGCTACTGTGAATAAGACTGCAATGAACATGAGAACACAGATATATTTATAAGGTAATGATTTTATTTCCTTTTGGTATATGCCCAGAAGAGGGATTGCATGGTAGTTCTATGCTTAATTTCTTTAGAAACTTCCATACTGTTTTTCCATAATGGCTATATTGATCTATATTTCCATTAACAATGTATGAGAATTCCCTTTTCTCCAGACAGTAACCAACATTTATCTTTGGATTGTTTGACAATAGCCATCCTCATGGGTGTGAGGTGGTATCTCACAGTGATTTTGATTTGCATTTATTTGATGATTAGTGAGGTTGGCCACGTTTTCATATACATGTTGGCAATTTTTATGTCTTCTTTGGAGAAATGCCTATACTTTTTTTTTTTTTTTTTTTGCCAGTTTTCTAATTGTGCTTTTTTTTGTTTTTTCTACTGTTGAGTTGTATGTGTTCTTTATAAATTTTGGAGATTAATTCCTTATCAGATATACGGCTTACAAATATTTTTTCCCAATCCATAATCTGCCATTTCATTTTGTTGATTACTTTCTTTGCTATACAGAAGACTTTCAGTTTGATGTAGTTCCATTCACTTATTTTTTACTTTTGTGGTCTGGGCTTTTGGTGTAGTATCCAAAAAATCATTACCAAAGCCAAAGTCCAAGAGATTTCCTCCTATGTTCTCTTCTAGAAGTTTTAAGTTGACTTTCTTGTATAGTGATCTTTTGAGCATGGAAATCTAGTTTTCCCAGAACCACTTATGAAGAGACTATCATTTTTCCATTGTGTCATCTTAGCGTTCTCATAAAAAATTAGTTAACCATATACGTTTGGACTTATTTCTGGACTCTCTAGTCTGATCCAATGGTCTATGTGTCTGATTTTATGCCAGAACCATACTGTTTTGATTATTATGGCTTTATAATATAATTTTAAATCAGAAAGTAAAATGCCTGAAACCTTGTTTTTCTTTTCAAAAGTTGTTTTGGCCATTTGGCGTCTCATGGTTTTATATAAATTTTAGACTTGTTTTTTTTCTGTTTCTGTGAAGAATGCCATTAGGATTTTGATAGGTATTGTTTTGAATCTGGATATTGCTTTGGGAAATATAAGCATTTTAACGATGTTAATTCTTCTAATCTATGAGCATGGGATATATTTTCATTTATTTGTGTCTTCTTTAATTTCTTTCATTAACATTTTATAGTTTTCAGTATGAAGATCTTTCATTCCTTTGGTTAAATTTATCCCTAGGTATTTTATTTTATTTTTTGATGTTATTGTAAATGGCATTTTTAAAATTTCTTGAGTTAGGTTGTTAATTGTGTATAAAATGCTACTGATGTTTGTATGCTGATTTTGTATCCTGCAACGTTATTGAATTCATTTATTAGTTCTAAAAATTTTCTGTAGAATCTTTGGGTTTTTTAATATATAAGATCATGTCAACTGCAAATAGAGATAATTTTACTTTTTCCTTTCTGATTTGTGTGCCTTTTGTTTCTTTTTCTTTACAATTACTCTTGCTAGTACTTCCAGCATTATGTTGAAAAGAAGTGGTGAGAGTGGTATGCCACTATAGGTATACCTCTAGCAGAAGATGCCTTCAACCAAATCTTAGTGGGAAAACTTTCAGTTCTTTTTTTTCCATTGATTATAATGTTAGCTGTGGGATTTTCATAAATGGCTAATGCCTTTTATTTTGTTGAGAAACTTTCCTTCTATACTGAAACTGTTGAGTTCTTATTGAGAAAACATGTAAGAGTCTGTCGAATGCTTTTTTCACATTAATTGAGATGATAATGTCAATTTTATTTTTCATTCTGTTAATGTGATGTATCACAGTGATTGATTTACATATGTTAAGCCAGCCTTGCATGCCAAGGGCAGATCTCATTTGGCATGACGTATAATCTTTCTGATGTGTTTTTGGATTTGGTTTACTACTATTTTATTGAGGATTATGGCATCAATGTTATTCGGATAAATTGGCCTGTCACTTCTTTTCTTGAGATTTATTTGTCTCATTTAGGTGTTAAGGTGATGCTGACCTCATAAAATGTGTTTAGAAGTATTCCCTCTAGCTCTACTTTTTGATAGAATTGAAGTATTAGTATTAATTCTTCGAATGTTTGGTAGAATTCAGTGAAGTCATCTGGTCCTGGGATTTTCTTTGTTGAAAGGTTTTTGGTTACTCCTTCAATATATTTGTTATTGTTCTGTTTGGGCTTTTTATTTCTTCCTGGTTCAATTTTGATAGGCTGTATTTTTTTAGGAATTTATTCATTTCCTCTAGGTTATCCATTTTGTTGGCATGTTTTGGCATTCAGTTGTTCATAATAGTCACTTATGGTCCTTTTTATCTCTGAGGTATCTGTTGTAATTTCTTCATTTTCATTTTTATCTTGTTGGTGTCTTCTTCTTTCTTTAATTAAAGTTTTGTAAATTTAGTAAATTTTGTGTATTTTTTTGCAAAAATCAACTTTTATTGATTATATAGTTTTCTGTTCTTCATTTGATTCATTTCTGTTTCAGTTTATTTCCTTTTCTCTACTAATTTTGAGTTTAGTTGTTCTTTTTTTCCTAGTATCTTGAGGCATAATGTTAGACTATTTATTTGCAATCTTTCTTCTGTTTTGCTAAGTAGGCATTTATTGCTATAAAGTTCCCTCTGAGAACTGCTTTTGCTGCATCACATAGTTTTGGTGTGTTGTGCTTCCATTGTCATTCCTCTCAATATATTTTTAAATTTCCCTTTTGATTTCTTCTTTGACCCGTTGGTTATTCAGGAACATGTTGTTTAACTTTACATACTTGTAAATTTTCAAGATTGCTCCTGTTATTGACTTCTATTTTCATACCATCATTGTCTGAAACAAAGCTAGGAGTCTGTTGCTCTGAGGCACACTGGTTCAAGGGGCTGAGATACAGCTGTGGTTCTTCTGACCCTTATAGGCAGGGCACAGTACTGATATGGCTCTGGGGAATAAGGAATGCCCTGGGGAGCAGGGCACAACTGCAATTCAGGACCTGGAGCCAACAGGGCGTAACAGCAGATCTGGCTCTGGGGTATGAAGTACCAGGCGGTGGTGACTCTGAAGCCTGGGATGATGGAACAAGGCAGTAGCCCAGGCTCTGTGAGGCCAGGTGCAGCAGCAGCAGCAAGGTCCCAAGAATGGCAAGATGCTGCCAGGGTTTGGGCCCTGGAGGGTGAGAAATGGTGCTGTGATGACTGCATCCCAGAGAGGTGGGGTGCCTCAGCAGCTCAGACTGTGAGGGCTAGTCCAGTTCCAAGTCAGTGGGGCATTGTAGCTCTTTGGCCTAGAAGTCAAGGTGGCATGGTTCGGCCACATCTGCTCAGCCCCAAAAAGCACAACAACACATCAGTGTAGTGGAGTGAGTCTACATATCAGTATATTTTCAGGGGAGTCTCTGGATTCCAGAAGGTGGGATCAGTGGAGCCTCTGGATTCCCGGGTGGTGGGGTGCCATGTCAGTTGTGGTGCTGGAAGGCACAGCTTCTCTGGTGTGCAAGAGACTCAGCTCCTTCAGGTGGTGGGGTGCTGCCTCCGCTATAAAACAGGGTGAGTGGCAACTGCTCTGGGTGCTGGAGGTGCCTAGGGGCCAGGATGCTGCCTCAGTTATAGTGCTAGGGCATGACTGCTTCAATAGTTTGAGGCCTCAGGTCTCTATGGCCAGGGCACCAGTTTAGCTCAGCCCTAAAGGGAGGGTGCACCAGAAACTAGGATGGGGGAAATGGAGCGGCTCTGCAGTAGCTTGGTCTTCACAGGTAGGGCATAGCAGGAACTTGGCTGGGGGTGTGGAGTTGGGAAGGGATGGTAGCTACTGGCAGTAATGGCTGAACCTGAGGGATGGAGGAATGTAAAGGGCTGCTCGCCCCCAGCAGGACACTCTAGGTAGCTTTCGTTCCCATTTGTTACAGAGCAGCACAGGCCAGGTGGAGGCGGAGTGGCAGGGTAGGGCACAGCATCTACTCCTTTTCGGAGTGTAACTCAGGGTATGGATTGCAGGGAGCTCCCTCAGCAGGGCGCAGAGCCTATGAGGACTGCAGAGTCTCCAGTAGCAAAGACAGCAGTTGTCCACAGTGGCAAGTGGGATCCTCTTGCTTACCTTTTTTCTACAGGAAGAAGCCCCTCCTGGTTCCTAACTGACCCCGCCTGGGGGATGGGGTGGTAAGGACGGCCCCTTTCCTTCTCTTATCTGTGTGGCCATCTTGAATTTCTGTGCTCTACAGGATTTCTGCTGTACAGTTGTTTTGTTGTTCGCTGGTGCTCTCCTTTAGTTATGTTGGTTGTAATGTAAATTGTTTGTTATTTTGAGGCATTTTTGTGTGTGGCTGGGAGGAAAGTTCTAGGAGCTTCTAGTCGGCCATTTTGCTGATGTCTCCTATGGTTTTTAATTTAAAATACTGCAATGGCTCCTCGCTTTGAGAAACTAGAGAATAAGTGTTAATTTTGGCAATTATAATTTTAGTCTTTAACTGCATCCTCTTATTTTCATTGTTTCAAACCTAGAAAGACTGATGCACAATTTTTTGTTGTTGTTGTTATTTTGTGCTATGACTATACTCCTAAGTTCATTGTCTGAAGATACATTGGTTACACTGCTAAAAATGCAACCAAGGAACTAGCAACCCATGGTCAAGAACACAAATGTAAACATTTAAGTTTCTAGTAGACTACTTTATTTCCTTATCTTGAATGACAAAAAAGAAATTTTGCTTCAAAGCTGAAAATTATTAAAATGAAAGAGCGGATCACAAGGTCAGGAGATGGAGACCATTCTGGCTAACACGGTGAAACCCCGTCTCTACTAAAAAATACAAAAAAACTAGCCGGGCGAGGTGGCGGGCGCCTGTAGTCCCAGCTACTTGGGAGGCTGAGGCAGGAGAATGGCCTAAACCTGGGAGGCGGAGCTTGCAGTGAGCTGAGATTCGGCCACTGCACTCTAGCCTGGGCGACAGAGTGAGACTCCGTCTCAAAAAAAAAAAAAAAAAAGAAAGATGTACTCTTGCTTTGTTCCACTTCACCTTCAGGAAGCATCAACCACTATATTTTAATTTTCAATCTCTTTTCTCATTAAAATGCAAAGAAAGGAATAAAGGTAGTCAGTCTAACTGCTGTACATACAAACAACAGGAAAACAAATCCGCTAGGGGGTGATGCTCCTTTCCACTTTGACAGTGGAAACTTATCTTATATTGATTAAGCAATTATGTAGCTGAATTTTTTTCTTAGTTTTTGAATCATAATGTCCCTTATGGCATTATATTAAAAATTAGCCATGGCAAGGAAATAAGGGAGGAGAATGGGAATGGAGTATATTTTCCCACTCACCCAAATTGTAGCCAACTGGCAGAAAATACCAGACATGTCAGCATATCACCCCGCTCTGGCTCAGAAGAGAAGTAAATAGTCTCCATTCCCATGTAGTCCCCAAACACCAAAATGAATTCTGAGGATAACACCATTTTCTCTGCAGGATTGCCCTTCTGGCCGTGTGTGTGTGTGTGTGTGTGTGTGTGTGTCTGTATGTGAACTCTCATGCACACAGTCTCCAGCACGCAGAGACTGCTGGATGTGGGTTGTTTCAATTCCTCCTTTAGCATGTGATCATCAATCTGTCTCACTACTTACAAAGAGTTTTGGGAAGTGAGCCTTTGCAGTACCCTGTGCCTGCCTTAATTCAAAGTCTAAGGATCAGAGGACGCTAACTCTTCTAAAAAATTTCCCAGGATGGGGTGGCAATGAAGTTTGCCTGGCGACAGAGTGATTTAGGAACAATGCATGGGGTTTTCTTTCTGCTTGGAAACTGGAAAGATTGTTTTTCTTTATTTTTTCTGTTACTGGTAAATTTTATTAATAATATCTAAAGTATTAGAAATCTTTGGATCTGATTATGATTCTGGTCCAGAAAATGTGTAACCCCCAATGAAGAATATGTTAAAAGAGCCAACTCCTTTCCAAAACTGAATTAATCAGATGTTAGCATATGGACTGGCTAGGAAACTTGTCCCTTCACCCAGCTTTTTTCACTTAAGTCATACTTTAAGAGTAACTTGTTTCCTTCATCAGTCACGGTCCTTGCAAGAAACAGCTGCCACATCAAAGCATACAATTTGAGGATTGTTTAAAAAAGAGACCATTTACAAAGATATAGGTAAGACACAGAGAAACCACAAGGGATGGTGTAGTACTTGGGGTAAATGATAGTAGGTAACCACTTTCACCCTAGTCCTAAGGGGTTCAGGGGAAGAAACTGCTACTGGAACAGGGAAGAAGAGAGAACTGGGTGAAAGGTCTCCCCTTAAGAGCTGGGATCCTCATTTAAAGAAAATGGCCAGCCCACCGCAACCAGCAAAGAGGAAATACGGGAAACAAATGTCTGAACCTCATTCTCCTCCTTCCCTGGGTCTCCTACTAGTGTCCCCACTGGCCAACCCTACCAACTCTCCCAAGGCCAGGGAGCCCAGTGATCCCGTACTTAAGAGATTTAGCACATTTATTTTAAATCAACTAGTATTTATGCAACAGCTACATTTGAGGAAATTCCCATTTCCATAACTTTATCATACACATGAATCGAAAGCCAAGGATAATTGTCCCACAGAAATTTCATCTCTAGGTTGTAAGGGGTTGCTATGATGAAGTGTAAATAACTTGAAATTTGCAATCATAACGTGTGTATTCCAATATTGGCTTCATCACGTTTGAGTCGTATAACTTTGAATGAGTCACTTCTGATTCTGGGTACTCAGTGGTATGTATCAGAATGGTGATGATAGTCATACTATCATACTATTTACTTCTGTCACAGAATTGTTGCTAGTACAAAATTATCTAGTGTATATAAAAATACTGAACAATAATAAACTTTAATTTTAATTTGCTTTGGAAAATTTCCTCTGAATCTATGACATCTTTACTTCTTTACAAGTCAAACTTTCTTTTTTTGAAAAGGAGATACTATTGTCAAAGTTGTTTGGTCATTTAATAGTTTACAAATCTGTATTTTATGGGAGTAGATAAGTGCCCAGAGTGTATACAAAGACTTTCCCCAGGGAATTTCCAATTTCTTCCATTACATCAAGTACATCTTACAAATAATGTCATATATAGAAAGAATGCTTTGCTCATTAATTACATGCAGTTACCTTCAGAGAGAGGGTCTGACTTGCCAAGTATACTACAGATCTGGCTTCAGCTGGGGAAGCAAACTGATGATGAAACAGGCATTGCATTAAGGACCTTTGGGCATTGTCTTCCCAGCTCTCTCCCTCTGAAACTCTGAGTTGGTTCCAGAGGTTATGGAAAGTCATGGAAAGTGCAATACATAGGTATTTTGGGATGACTGTTCTGGGAGTAGTCCAGCAACAAGGGAGGATTCTAATTTGGGAGACTTTAACAAACCTCTCTCACAAATACAGTAGATAGACAAAAAAAAGTATGATTATATAGAAGATATGGAAAAAACAATACATCTAAACAAACAAATATGCATTTGTGAAAGAACTTTTTTTTTCAAACACAGAAGGTTCATTCAAAGTAGTAGATCAGGTATTCAGCTAAAATAAAATTTTAATAAATCCCCCAAATCAGAAAGTATAATGTCACATCTTCAAACCAGAATGTAATAAAATAAAATTTAAAATTCCTAAAGGATAGATAAAAAGAGAGAAACCAAGATGAGAAAGTCAATTCACTTGGAAACTTGAAAACATACACATGATAATAATTTTTTTTTAAATCTAGGTTTAAAACTATATAGTAAAATAGAAATTAAATTTAAATAAACTAAATGTTATAAGTTCATGAGTGAATGGAAAAAAATACACCTGAGGAATGTAAGAGAGAATACAAAAGATAGAACTATAAACTAATTAAATAGGAAATAGAACACGATAGAATACAGAAGTAACCTAAGTAAAGTAAAAGGTTGCTGTATTAGTTTGTTCTTACCATGCTATAAAAAGCTACTTGAGACTGGGTAACATATGAAGAAAAGAGGTTTAATTGAGTCGCAGTTCCACAGGCTGTACAGGAAGTATGGCTGGGAGGCCTTAGGAAACTTACAATCATGGCAGAAGATGAAGGGGAAGCAAGCACATCTTCACATGGCATATCAGGAGACAGAGAGCAGTAAATTTCCCTCATACCTATTACTTTTGCTGCATCTCATATTTTAGTATGTTGTGTTTTCATTTTTGTTTGTCTCGAGGTATTTACTTTTTTTCTTTTTGATTATTTCTCTGACTCAATGGTTGTTGAAGAGTATATTGTTTAATTTCCACATATTTGTGAATTTCCCAGTTTTCTTCCTGCTATTGATTTCTATTTTCAGTCAGAAAAGATACTTGGTGTTATTTTAATCTTATTTAATTTGTCAAGAGTTGTTTTGTGACCTAACATGTGCTGTATGCTGAATAAAGTTCTGTGTATGATTGAGGAAAATGTGTATTCTGGTGATGTTAAGTGGAATGTTTTCTACGTATCTGGTAGGTTCATTTGGTCTATGGTATTGTTTAAGTTATCTGTTTATTGATCTTCTGTCTGGATGATCAATCCATTATTGAAAGTGGGGTATTGAGGTCTCCTACTATTATTATATTACTACTTATTTCTTTTTCAACCTGTCAATATCTGTTTTATATATTTAGGTGCTCTAATGTTAAATGCATATATATATTTATATTGTTATAACTTCCTGGTGGTTTGATTCTTTTGTCATTATATAATGTCTTTCTTTGCCTCTTGTGACAATGAAAGCCACCTCTACTCTCTTTTGGTAACCATTTGCATAGAACACCTTTTCTCATTCCTTCATTCCAGACTACATTGTCCTTAAATCTAAAGTGGATATTTTTATAAATAGCATATAGCTGTGTCTGTTCTCATTTAAAAAAAATCCAGTCAGCTATTCTGCATATTTTGATAGGGGAGTTTATTTCATTTGCATTTAAAGTAATTATTGATATGGAAGGATTTACTATAACTATTTTGTTAATTGCTTTATGTTTGCCTTATTTTTCTTTCGTCTGTCTTTTCATCTCTTGTTGTCTTCCTTTGTGTTTTACTGATTTTTATTTTATTTATTTATTTATTTATTTATTTTTTGAGGCGGAGTCTCGCTCTGTCACCCGGACTGGAGTGCAGTGGCCGGATCTCAGCTCACTGCAAGCTCTGCCTCCCGGGTTTACGCCATTCTCCTGCCTCAGCCTCCCAAGTAGTTGGGACTACAGGCGCCCGCCACCTCGCCCGGCTAGTTTTTGTATTTTTAGTAGAGACGGGGTTTCACCGTGTTAGCCAGGATGGTCTCGATCTCCTGACCTCGTGATCCACCCGTCTTGGCCTCCCAAAGTGCTGGGATTACAGGCTTGAGCCACCGCACCCGGCCTTACTGATTTTTTTGTATAGAAGTGCCTTGAATTTTTCTCTTTTCCTTTGTATAATTTTTATTTAAACATATTTTTATTTTAATTTTTTAATTTTTATGGTTACATAGTTTTGTATAGTCTATTGTTTGTTTTGTCATTACCTTGGAGTTACTTAAAATATCTTATAGTTAGACGATTTTAAGCTGATAACTTAAATTAAATCACACACAAAGTTGATCAATACATCAAATTGATCAATAGAATGAAATGCAACCCAGAAATAAATTCATGTATGTGTAAATATTTAAAATAAATAAATAAATATATAAATATATATTCGATTTATACTTAAAAGTGGCACTTCAAACGAGTGGAAAATTTATGTACTATACAATAAATGGTCCTTGGACCATTCATCATCTATTAAAAAAAAAATCAAAGTCACCCCATGACAAAACCAAAAACCAAAAAACAAAAAAGAAATTTGAGAGGAAGAAGTAGGTAGTTGTGGTTTAATGGGTATAGAGTTTCAGTTTTGCAAGATGAAAATATTATGGAGAGTGGATACACAACAATGTGAAAATATTTGAAACTGTGACACTACTAAGTTGTATATTTCAGAATGGTTAAGAAACATATTTTATTACAACTAAAATTTTTTACAAATAGATTGTATTTGGACAACTAAGTAAACTTAAGATACAATAAACAAACAAAACCAAAGAACTTTGAAAGTGCCAAAAGAGACAAAATAGACTATATATAATAAATAAATGTGTGTGTGTGTGTGTGTGTGTGTATTTCTCCTACCTTGTGGTGAAAAAGACCTTATTGAACAAAACACAAAATGTATCCTGGTGAAAATACTAAAGTTTCTATCTATATAAAAATTAAAAACTTTTTGGGTTTTTTGGTATTGGCATAGCACATAAATTCATTATATTTCGTCCCTCCCACTGATTACAGCTTTAAAAACTCTGTAGAAAATACGAAAAACAACTACCTGTAGCCATATTTGGAAGAGAATCAAATCTTGGAGAAGCGACTACACAGAGATGGTTCTCATTTTTTTCTCTTTCCTCTTGTGGGTCTGCCCTATTGGTAGGCTCTGGCCATTATCTGCTGCAGTAGAAGCAGTAAAACGCCAAGAAATATCCCACATTTCTGGCCAGAGGAAGGAGGAAAATGAGTTTCCAGAAGCTGGAGAGTGAAAAGAGAATTTCAGAATGAAAAGCTGACAAGGAGCAAAACAGTAAGCAAGCCATGGATGATGAGAAAATATTGGCAAAACATATATCAGACAAATAACTTGTATCCAACATAATGAAAGCACTCATACATCTCAATTATAAAAATTGAAGACCCAGTAAGAAAATGCGCAATTTGAAAAGTTACTTAGCAAAAGAAGCTACACAAAAAAATGGCCAATAAGCACATGAAATGATGCTCAATATCAATGGTCATCAGAGAAATGCAAATTAGACTCACAATGAGATACAACTATGTACTCACTAGAATGGCTAAAACTAAAACTGACCATACCAAGTGCTGACTGAGATGTGGAACAACTGAGACTCTTAGTTACTACTGGCAAGCACAGAAAATGGTATAATTACAGTTGAAAAGATAACTACTGAGTAATGAACCTTATCTGTTGCCATTTATAGTAATAGTTTTTAAAGAGTATATGTTTGCTCTCCAAATTCTCAGTTTCCATTCACACTCAAGTCAAGTTTTTTTTTTTTTTTTTTTTTTAACCTTTATACTTTCACCTAAACCTTCCTTGCCAAAATGACCAATGACCTTCACAATGGTGAAATTAGCAGTCAGTTTTCCGTCCTCATTTTCATCAACATCTAATTTGACATACATGAGCACTTCTCAAAAGGTTTTCTTCACAAGGTTTTGGAATACTACACTCAGAGTTTTCTCCTACCGTACTATTGTGTTAGTCTGTTCTCACACTGCTGATAAAGACATACCTGAGACTGGGTAATTTAAAAGAAAAAGAGGTTAAATGTACTCACAATTCCACATGGCTGGGGAGGTCTTAGAATCCTGGCAGAAGGCAAGGAGGAGCAAAGTCATGTCTCACATGGCAGCAGGCAAGAGAGAGCTTTTGCAGGAGAACTCCCATTTATAAGATCTCGTGAGACTTATTCACTACCAAGAGAACATGATTCAGTTATCTCCACTTGGCCTCGCTCTTGACTTGTGGGGATTATTGCAATTCGAAGTGAGATATGGGTGGGGACACAGACAAACCATATCAACTGTCTTCTCCTACTCAGTGTCCTTGCAGGGTATTCTCCCATCCCAAGCTCCAAAATGTTGGAGGATGCCAGGGCTCAACCCTAGACCTCTTCTCATTTCTATCTCTAATTATTTTCTAAGTGATCTTATACATATCTTGGCTCCCTAATTTAAAACTTACCCCAGACTCTCCTCTGTATTTCAGATTCATATACCCAAACTTGAATGTATAATGGGTATCACACATTTAATTTTTTCAAAAACTAAGTTTTTATCTTCCTCTACCTCACCTCCAAGTTCTCAGCTCAGTAAGTGGACTTCCATTCACCCAGTTGCTCAGGTCAACAACCTAGAAATTTTCCTGACTCTTCTCTTCTTTCAGAACTTACATCCAACCCATCAGGAAATCCAGACAGCTCTATTTCTACAATATATTCTCAAAATGATTACTTTTCGCCACTTTTACTACCATCAACTTGGTCCAAGCCACCAACATTTCTCTCTTTAACTACCTGCAATGGCCTCCTGGCTGATCAGGTCACCCTCTTCCGCTCTTTTTTTTTTTTTTTTTTTTTTTTCTCTCAGAGAGGGTCTTGCTCTGTCACCCAGGCTGGAGTGCAGTGGTGCAACTTCAGCTCTCTCACTGCAACCTGTGCCTCCCAGGCTCAAGCAATCCTCCCACCTCAGCCTCCTAAGTATCTGGGACTACAAGCACATGCCACTGTGCCCAGTTAATTTTTGTATTTTTGTAGAGATGGGGTTTCACCTTGTTGCCCAGGCTGGCCTTGAACTTCTGGGCTCAAGCGATCTGGCTGCCTTGGCCTCCCAAATTGCTGGGATTATAGGTGTAAGTCAGTGCACCTGGCTTACCTCTCTTGTTTCTTTATAGTTTATATCCAAACAGGAGGTAGAAAGATTCGTTTAAAATGAAAATATTATCATGTTCCTCCTTTGCTGAAAATCTTCCAGTTGTTTCTCATCTCACTGCAAAATAATTCAAAGACTTTACCATGGTCTTCAGGGTTCTATCTAATCAGGTTCCTGGTTCCTCTACTGTATTTCTTTCTTCCATAGGCTCACTCTTTTCCACTCTTTTCCATATTCATTCTGACCTGATAGTTCCTAAGTCAGGCCACATGTGTTCCTGTCTTAGAATTTTTGCAATTGCTGTTTTATCTCAAGGTCTTTTCCTCCCACTCTTGTAGCCTTCTTTCTTTTCTTTATATACTATGCTCAAATATGTCTTCTCAAGACACTTTTCTAATGAACCTGTCTAAATCGAACCCTCAATATCCCATCACTCTTAGTCCCTTTTCCTATTTTGTTTTTCTTCAAAAAAATTTATTTTTATGTCCCCCTTCAATCCCTTCAGTGAAAGTCCCAAGAGTTCTAGGATTTTCTGTGTTTTACCTACTGCTATATTCTCAATATCTAGACAGTGTCTGGAACATGGTAGAATTCAAGAAATACTTGTTTTCTGTTGCTTTAAGAACAGCACTATTAGGCTGGGTGCAGTGGCTCACACCTGTAACCCCAATACCTTGGGAGGACAAGGTGGCCAGATCACATGAGGCCAGGAGTTCACAACCAGTCTGCCCAACATGGAGAAACCCTGCCTCTACTAAAAATACAAAAATAAGCCAGACCTGGTGGTGGCACACCTGTAATTCCAGCGACTAAGGAGGCTGAGTCACGAGAATTGCTTGAGCTCAGGAGGTGGAGGTGGCAGTGAGCCAAGATTGCACCTCTGCACTCCAGCCTCGGCTACAGAATGAGACCCTGTTTCAAACAAACGAACAAACAAAAAGAACAGCATTATTATTTTCTAAAAAGTATTATATGGTGCACTTTCATTCTGAAATATGTACTATCTCTCCCTGTTGGGGTAGGAGTATACACGCTGCCCATGGAATTCCGGCACAGCTATTGTCACCTTCTCTACGCAGAAACTTTAAGAGCCTAAGCATGTTTCACCATGTCTTCTTTGCCCCTCTGCCACAATAACCAGCAATGTTCTAAACAGAGGCTTCTTGCAGCCTGAGCCTCAGAGAAAATGCTATGGATCAAAGCCAAAGTCCATCATAACATGTGTAGTAAATAAACTTTGCTGTATTAAGCCTTTGAGATTTTGAGACTGTTCATTTTCACAGTATAATCTATCATTAGTAGTCCAGACACCCAGACAACTATGGACAAAGGGAGGGTCTGAGAGTACCTAAGACATATTTGACATATTATATGTTTGCCTGAGCTGGCTTTCCCCTAACAGTCTAGTGTTTGCCACCACAACATTTTTTTGAAAAACCAAAATTATAAAAAGCACTGGGATATTTATTTGGACGTGATCAGAGGTCAATATTTTATTTCCTCGTGTTTTCAGAAAAATGAGGAAAAAATAACTAAAGTATCTTAAGAATTTGAAAACTATTTATCAAACATGGCACACCTTGCAATTAAATGTGAGTCTTATTAACAACACTGATTCCAAAGTTGTGTCTCAGGCTGATGGAACCTGAATCCTTGAGACTTCAAATCTGTGTCTTCAAATCTGTATTATTTTAAAAGTTTCCCAACTGACTCTGATGAAGCCTGGTCAAAAATCAGTGGTTGGGATAAACATCTCTCTACTTAAGACTGTGGGAGACACAGAGTGACATACAGACCAACAAAAGCCCTTAGTCTACCCTACTGAAAAACCCATCTAAAGATATTCTTTCATAACCTCTCATTGGATCAAAACACTTCAAATTGCCAATGGAAATTTTTGCGTATGTAGGATAACTTTCTCTAGAAGATATCTTTGCTTTACTTTCAGTTGTCATTAAATGGAAATGGTTGACGCTATACAAAATTCTCAATGCAGTTTCACCTAGATCCATCTTTGTAGAAATAGGACTAAGAATACCCTCACAATATGGTACGACTGTTCTCCGTTTAGGAAATGTGAGACTGACTTTGACTCAGGAGAACTTCCTTCATTAATACAATATGAGGCCATTGCTTATATTATTTTATAAGAGGTAATTCAGGTAAAGTAGTAGCAATCACCAAGACTCCTACAGGAAACACCACGATTTTATTGCTAGGTGTCAGAAACAGCCAGTGTTGGATGTGAAGAAAGAAATCAAACACCCTGTGGATATTTCTAAATGTAGACAATATAATCAATAAAGTCTTGCTTCTGTTATACAAAATGGCTTTTTTACCCAATCCATATCTTGCCCATAGTTCTCTCCCTCATAGGATAGAGAAGTGAAAGAAAAGGCTGCAGACGTTTGAAT
Organism: Piliocolobus tephrosceles; assembly: GCF_002776525.5. Classification (NCBI taxonomy): domain Eukaryota; kingdom Metazoa; phylum Chordata; class Mammalia; order Primates; family Cercopithecidae; genus Piliocolobus; species Piliocolobus tephrosceles. The sequence goes on from NC_045437.1 coordinate 167,663,060, forward strand.
CTTTTATTTGACCTTGATGGCAGGAGTGAAAGTCTGGTAAAGTCAACATGTTGAAGGAAAGGACTGTTAGAGAGTTGGAGAAAACATGCTTCTCTAACAATGCTGTAAAATAAAATCAGAAACCTTATACTAATTTGTAATGTAGTTGCTTTTAGGAACAAGAGAAAATAATATTGAACAATCCCTCTCCAAAATGAGCTGTGTAGTAAGGGTCACCAAGTCAGAAGCAATAGCTGAAAGCAATGTGGTTTGCTGGATTGCAAGGATCAGTTCTGTATGCCTTGGCAGCAAGCCTCAACCTCAACCAGATATACATGCAGCATTCAGAGGGAAACAGATAAACATCTACCATTGCTGACAGATGAAGAGAACTGGTCTACCAGATCTTGGCTTCTTTACCTTCATTTTCAGTAATGCAAACACAAATGAGACTTTTCTTTCCCATGAAGTAACTAATTACTAGGTAAGTTATTTCAAGTCTTAGCATTACTACAAAGAAAAACAAATTCCTTTCTGGCACCACCTCAAAAGAAGAATTTCAACTGGATTAGTTTCCTTTAATCTAGATGAACATAATACTACCCTTTTTTTTTTAACCATCCTTTCGTCAAATCCATTCCTCTCCCATCCTTTCTTCATTCTCACTTAAAAATAGTCTTTGTGACTCAAACACTCATGTTTGAATTATTTGGAAAACTAAGGCAATAAATACAAATCACTTTACATGTATACAGGGAGAGAAAGGTAGAGACAGACAGATATGATAACAGAATATTCCCTAAAGCTCTTGAATACCAGTTGATCCTGTTTTGTAAATTTTTTGCTCAAATCAAACCTATGAATTGAATGAAGTGAGAGTTGCCTGTTGAAAGTTTTATTTAGATTCTAACTAACCATTGCTTTATGTGTGTTTTCCCCCCTCCCTTATTTCAACTGGCTTATTTTATAAATTAACAGATTCGGCATTTGTCATTGCAGGGTGCAGTTACCTAAATGCAGTCTAAAACATTGCTTGGAAAAGTGAGAAAATTATTCCAGGTATTAAGTCTTTCTTGTAAGTAAAGCCTGCCTCTTTTTTTCTCATATTCCCTTCAGCTTCTAATTCCTATATAATAGCCAATAAACTTCTCAAAGATTGTCACTGAAGCAATTTTTTCTTTCTCTAGAGATCTTCATGAAACCTTTCAAAAATCCAATTTACCCAGGGGAAATGTTCTTTTATTTGGGTAAAATTGTGAAGAACATGTATTTTAGTTCTTATTTCTTGTTTACCTGCTAGATCCAAGCCAAAAAAAAAAAAAAAAAGAAAGAAAAGAAAAAAAGCTTTACCTGCTAGATCCAAGCCAAAAAAAAAGGAAGAAAAGAAAAAAAGCAAATGAGGATCTCAATTTCTCAGTTGTTCAAAAATTTTGTGTTATTTGCTAACTTGTGCTCTTTTGTATTTGATAATAAAAATCCCCCATTACATCATTTTGTATCATGCTTCATATATTTCATAATATTTATTTCCTTCATAGTATTTGTGACATATTAAGTAATTTTATGTAATTATTTCTAATATTTTCTGCCCTAGTAGTCTATAATTTCCATAAAGACAAAAGCTATGTTTATTTTATTCACCTCTGTGAAAAATATTTTTAAAGTTAATGCATAAATTGATTGGCATAAGTGAATGTGTCAGAATGACTGGCCCAATCTGTACAATGGGAGCAGACACACCTTTTATGTTATTGCTAAACAAAAATGGTCCTGGTCATTTACAGGGCCTTAATCCTTAGTCTATGGATCAAAGGTGTGGTAACATTTAGAAAGTTGTCTGAGGGTTGCTTTTTTGACATCTTTTAAGAAAGTTTCAGAAATAAAGATTCAAAGAGAATGCTGATGGAGTGCAGCTATTTTTGTACACACATGACAGAATAAGTTTTTTAGAATTTGAGAAAGGCTGAGCATGTATAGCATTGCAGTGGTCAACACATTCAGAATGCTGGCAGAAGACACAAGACTCCTGCACAGAGGTGAAGAATAGTTTATTACACATAACAACAGCAGTAACAACATTTCTGTGCTGGTCCTTGAGCCCCACTTCCTGCAGGTCAATGTGAGAAGAGCCATAATACATCCACACTCACCGTGGATTCTATTACAGGACGGGAATCTCGAGTTCAGGGAAACGGAATCTTCCGTAATGGCAGTAAGCATGCCTGCCCTTTGCTTTAGAGGGAAACATTATACAAACATTTAAAAGACTGTAGCCAGAAAAAAAGACAATCAGTACATCTTTCGCAAGATGTTCAGACAAGTGAGACACATGGAGAATTGTCCCCCAACACCCTGTCTCCGGAAGGTGTTCTCCCTGCCAAGGGCCTTTATTAAATTAACTGATACCAAAGATGCATACAGGGATATCCTCTAGTATCGACTTGGCTCCCACGCATGCTGAGTCAGGAGGGTGGAATAAGGTGAGCGAAGAGTTAGAAAGCACACGTCCAGCCAAGAAAGAAAGGGAGCTGGTGAATACCCCTTCTATCACCTGGTTCTAATGCATTTGGTGGGAGTTAAAGATTGATGCAGAAAACAGGGTTGAGAAAGACCCCAAAGATGCTATTCTTCTCTCTTGTCAGAATATATTATCATTTGGGGCAAGCTAAATCACTTCTCTTTCATTCCTTCTTATCTGAAGCTTATGAAAGCCAAAATAACCCTTTCAAAGGCTACTTAATCTCTGCTTAATATGCAGCTTCTTTGTTATCCTCAAAAGCCGAGAAAACGCAAGAGCAAGAGTTCAGATATGTCAGGGGTTGCAGGGGTGAAGGAAAGCAAAGGAAAGCCATTTGTCACCTGTCATGTAAGGACCCAGCAGTGCTGACAAAGAAGTCCTGTGAATCTGGCTTACTCCTGTTCTTGCTAATGCATTTGTGCTAAAATTCAAGGTTTGGAGTAGAAGAGAGCCTTAGTTGTCCAGGACAATTATGCTTGTTACTTTTATGTTTTTTAAGTATTGCCTGCCTTTGTTCTTTAGAGTGAGGACCCTTTCCATAAAACAGGCCCTCAGGGCACAGGTAATAAGTGTAAAGGTTTGTTTTGCAGAGAATAATAAAAAGATCTTGAGGATTTATAAACTGTTCCATCCATCAGAAACTATGTAGACCTGGCATTTAGAGTGAATTATTCTTATTAAGCAAAAACTGAGAAAATTGCTGAAGTCTCACCAGAAGGTACCTGCAGTCTATCAGATACTAAGACACTCTATAAGCTGTAAACTTAAGAGAAAAGAAATTGCATGTCCGCGTGGGTGTCTGCAGCAAGATGAATGACTCCAAAGAGAATGTATCCCAGCTTTGCCCCTCGGTCCGCTTGTGCTGGGTGGTTTTTTTCCATTCTTATCCTCTAGAGAGCTTAAGGAGGGCTTTTGCAAGGGTTACATCCCAAGAAGAGGTGCCAGTTTTCATTTCTCTGGTGATATCCCTCCCAGCACCATTTCCACCATCATATACCACATGCAAATATATTCAAGGACTTTCATAGAGTGCCAGGCATTATGTGGAGCAGTCTACATGAATTATTTTTATGAATTTCTAGTAACAATCTCATGAGGTAATGTATTAACCTCGTTATACGGATGTGGAGACTGAGAGGTGGGGAAATTAAGGAAACTAGCCAAAGTGCCATAGTTGTAGTGATAGATATGGGATGTAAACTCAGAAAGGCTGACTCTAGAACAGATTCTTCTAACCCCTTCATAATGCCACAATGTAGCTCTGCTCTCAGAAGTCACAGGATCACCTTAATTAGAGTTACAAAGGACTTTTAATGAGCAGGCTTTTCTCATTATGGCCACTTGGTTCTCCTAATTTTCTCAATTACAAATTTTAATATTTTCGCCCTTTTCTCTTTTACATTTTTTCCTTATATGCCTGAATTCACAAAGCCTTACCAGTTCTAATTCTTAATAATGTGCCAATACATCCCTTGCAGTATTTGGCACAGGGTAAAGGCTTAAGAAATGTTTTTTAGCTGAGCTTAGAATGCAGATCATTCCAATATTACTGGGTTCATTTGTGCCAAAACCATTCATTGTACACATTCTGCCTTAGGATGTTCCACCTTTCTCCTTTCCTCTGAACAAATTCCCACATTTACACTTTACCGTGTCTGCTCCGTCAGTCTGGGAGCACCAGTATAGCGTGCCAAGCTCACTTGAACTAGTGGCACTACTATACAAACATGTTGGAAGAGTCATCTTTTTTTTCCAAAGTTTTTATTTAAGTGTTCAATCAACACTTCCAGAACAGCTCCAGCCAAAACAATCATTTCCTAGACTCCATTGACAATATTTATTAGATTTTCCTATAGTTTTTGTCAAATGAATATTATCATAATAGTAACTGGCATGTCAGACATTATATCCTGGTACTTCCAGTGTAACGAAAACCATCTTTAAGACAATAGTTAAGAAATCAAAAGAAAGTTGGGAAGAAAGAAAATGTCTTATTATTATTCTAGAGAAAATATCTTAAATGTTATATAAGTTCTGCCTAGAAAAGTTACCATGTCAACAGTCAACAATTTTCTCTGATCAGTATTTTCTATAGTTTGGGGCAGCTGTGCTCATCTCTTCAAATGAGGATGAAGTCTTCCTTTCAGTTGCCCATTCCTTCACAATCCTAGTTTTGTATTGTAAAGGATTACAAAATGCTGAGATTTTCCTTCAGAAACCTAGAAATCACCCTTACCTCTGGCTACTCCTGAACTCATCTGTAGTCAAATAATTCTACTTTAAGTTGAGCCAAAAAAGGAGCCATAAAAGGATGAATTCTTTTATTCATCAGACTTGTAGTTTAGCATCTAAGTGGACTTCGAAATAGCAGACACATTCCAGGCAAACGTTCTGGGGTCTAGACAGTGGCATTGCACTGAAGTGCTGCATAGACAGCAGCACTGGCAGAATTCTTGAGAGCAATATCTGCCTTTCCAAATATAGTATCTCTGCCTCTACCTAGCCTTGATTCCATTACCCAGCCCCAATCCTTCCCAGACCCTCATTCTCTGTTGAGAAGTCATTCGTGACTCTCTTTTATTCCTGCCCCAACAAGTCAAAGATCTTCCTGGCTTTTGTGACCCTCGATTAATTTGTTTCTTCCTTACTATCTGTTGCACAGCAGATTTTGAGGTGGAAATTTGCATGCAGTAAGTGTTGAGCCTACTTTGGGAATCCATAGCTATGGAGAAGTGATAGAAGCAGATTGGGCAGTGAGATATGTTAGGCTGTGATGCCATCACAACAGAAATTTCTGATTATTCTGTAGAGTCCCCTGAAGCTGGGATGGTCTTGCAGAACAATTCCTCTATTGAAGCAAGAGGGCCCAGCTTTTATAACTTAGTATCAGTCAGTCATCGGATATGGCTGTCTGTGGAATGGAGATGAGACCTTGGGCCAGGTGGCTTTCTTCAGCTGTGGGCAATTTCTGGAGTGGTCACAGCTGAGAGACTTCAGTAGTCACCAGTCCCAGCAGTTGGGAGAATGAGGACTTTAGTCTTGAAGAATGGATACTATGACATCCACTATCCACTTATTTTTCTTTCTCTTCTCCAACATATGTTTTTCTTCCAGTCTGACCTATCTCACTGACATTTATAGTCTTACATCCAGAACTCAGAACCCTGAGTCTTTATGACAGCTGCTTCACGAAACTTTCTATCTAACACTAACCTGGGTCTCTTTCTCTAACCCTTGAGATATTATCTCTTCTTCCTGTCCCAGTGGTTTGCAGCCCTCTGAGCGCTCTGTTATCTGAATGCCTTCTGTATGTTGCCTACATTAGAATTGAAATATAGAATTTCTTAGTTGAAGCAGCAATGTCACTAGTTTGTGTACCAGGGGATAGGTGTGGACAAGATAAGAGACAGGTGTATTTGTTTCTTTATTTTGGTTTATATTCTCCTTGTGAGCAAAGACCATGGCTTTAATCTCCTATGTTCTCCACAATGTATGCAGAGGGCTATGCATCTTGAAAATGTGCAGTATCTTAACAAAAATACGTAAGCACTTACTTTGTGCCAAGTAATATTCTAGGTACTGACATTTCAATGGTAAATAAGATAGATGAAGACTACTCTCAAAGGAGTTTACAACCAGTTTATTAAAAACTAGAAGTCAGTCTGCTACTTATTTTATCTTGACATTTGATTAGTCATTATCTAGAAATAGCAATACCATATTCATAAAGAAACTCTAATAGTCAACTGTTAACATCTTCCTTACATAATGAAGCTATGCTATGGCAATAAATTGGCTCTGAAATCTCAGCGACTGAACACAATGTATGTTTGTCACCCTTATCATGCCCTGGTGTGGGCTGGGTGACTCTTCTGCATCTTGGAGGTATGCCATTTGAAATACGTGGCCCCCAAGTTTTCCTCATCAGGGAAAGAGAGAGCCCAAAGACACACTGGCTCTTAACTTCCTCCATCCCTCTGCTCCAGTTCATTGGCTATAATTAGGCACATGGTCTGAAACTAACTTTAAGGGAAGCTGGGAAATGTAAAAGAACAAATAAATAAGCAGTGAGCACTAATTGTCTGTGCCATAATAGGCAATATTTGTTGAGTAGTTTTTTATGACTATAATACTGTTCTAAGTGCTTTACATGTATTATTCACAACCCCATGAGGTAAATATATCAATCTCATTTTACAGATTAAAAAAAAAAAACAAAACTGAGGTACAAAAAAGACAAGTCATTTACTCAAGATCCCACAGGTAGTAATTGATGGAAGTGGAATTTTAAACTCAAGCTCTAAGCTCTAAAGACTATTGTTTCCATTAACTATACTTTAAAAATGAAATAAAAAAAAAAAAAAAACCCAGTAGAAATTCCTGTCTCCTTTCTGGACAGATCTTTGAGAAACATTGTATAGAATAATCTCTTCTTTCGGTTGGTATTATCTGGAAATACTAATCCAACCTAGTATAGAAGTTTTCCTCTTCCAAATTCTCCTAAGTTGATAGAGGAGAAGTTCTTCTTATGAGTAACATCTCAGTTTTCTCCCTGCTCTGCATGAAAACACTTGGTATTTTAAATTTTTCAATCTTTATAACAGTCATTAATAGTTCAAGGATTTCAATGAGCTCCCTTTGAACTAATAAGCTGGATGAAAGTCAGCCAAAAGCCTTACTATTAAGCTGAAAGCTATTGGTGATTAAAATTGTATTGTCACTCCCCACCTAAAAAGAAAAGATCCTTACAATTAGCATGTTCAGAGCCTACTAAATCATATGTGTTCTTTCTAAATAGGCATCTTCAGTGATGTGGGAAAGCAAAGCCCTTCTCAAGGGCTCAGATTTTCTGTACAAGCTTTCATTCCTCCTACTCCACCCTGAATCCTCTCATCCTTATTTCCGTGAAAACAAGGTGACCATAGATAATTGAAATTAGGTTTGCCTTAATGATGGGTTAAGAAGAGAGAGGACTTAAAATGCCTGGACAGAGGGAAGGGAAGAGCCTCTATTGCCACCTACTGGGCTCCTTGTTTTTATCAGCCTATCCAGTCCACCATCTCTGGTTTCAAATCTCTGGCCTCGAGCTTCTTTTGCAAGCTAACTGCCCTCTGACACGTGTCAATCTTTCGGTTTCAGTTTGGATGGAAAAATGTTTATGAAAAAGAAATTAACATTTTAGCTTTCAGCATCAACTACTCTTTAAACTTATGTTAATTTATAAACAAGGATAATAACTAACCACTCCTCCATAGCACTCAGTTGCTTCCAAGTGTTTTTCATTAAACTTAAGTGAAAACATTTCTCAGGATGCAATTTTAAGAGACTATTATTAATCATATGCCTTGATTAGCCTTGAACAGTGGAATAAGTAAACTGGCTGAATAAAAATTATTTTCGTCTTTCTGAATATCCTTATTTTACAAGCTGGGTATGGCTGAAGGTTTTGGTTGCCTTTAAAAAGTGAGCTATGTGAAGTGATTTTCCAACTGTATATTGATTTGCAATGATGCCTAGCATATAATTTTATATGGCTTTATATTTTAACCACTTGATTATAGCAAAGATATTGATATGGACACCTTCAGGGTCTAAGGCAAAATGTTTCAAATCTTTTCTAGAGCACTTAAGAGAATAAACAATTTGATAGCACAGATTTAAAGAATGAACAGAAGCCCTTAGCACTTAGAAAATTTCATGATATAAAGGTTTTACTGTTCTCAAATTCTTTACTCTCTATATATTCATGGTTGCTCAGAGTTATCTGAAAAACACACATGACTTTTAAAAGGGAGATGCCAAGGGTCCCACAAAAATGTGCAAAAAGATTGAGTTATTGATAAAACAAATTAGCATGAGTGGATGAGCAGAATTCAAGATTGAAGATTTGTTATTTAAAACGTAGATTACATATTGTGTTCCTGAGTAGAAAGAGTCCATATTGAAAAGATGCTGATTATTACTAAAAAGAATATATTAATATGATTCAATACAAATCAACATACTAGAAGAATTTTGCAATGTTATTTGATGAGCTTGATTCTAAAATTCATCTAGAAGAAAAAAGGAGTAAGAAGAGCCAAAAAAAAAAAAAAAACTTTGAAAAAGAAATTGGACTTTTCTACACAATATAAAAATGTACTCTAAAGATATAATCATGTAAGCAGTGTAATAATGTTGCGGACTTGGGAAAATAGATCAAAAGAACAGAATGGAACATCCAAAAATGAACCTATTTATATATAGGATAAATGAATAAATTATACTAGAAAATTTCATTGGGGAAAAAGTTAGATCCCTAATATGCACCTAATAATAATAATAAAATTTCAGGTAGCTAAGATCTAAATATAAAAACTAAAAATTGTTAGAAGAAACTTAGGAGACTATAGTTTTGGAAGGCTTGAAAAGGCTCTTTAAGCTATACATTATAATCAGAAAGCAGAAAACCAAAGTCTAACATTTTACGACATTGAAATGTGTGATTGACTCTAGGGCTTCGGTTAAGACAACTTCTCTTCCACATTCAAGGTTACCTACAGTGAGATTGGAGGCTCCCAAAGCTCCCTTAATCCTGCACCACACTTTACACTTAAGTCTAGAAAGGAAATGACTAAGCACCAAATGCCCCTGAAGCTAAGTGAGGCCCCAAATGCTCCCATTTAAGCCTCCCTGTTACTGACCCACAGAATAGTAAGTGCTCTCTGAACACTGCCTCCCTCCCAGCATCCCTCCTCTCAACATCTCCACCTTGTCCTAGAAGGAAGCTTCAGTTAGAACTGAATAAGCATTCCTTAAAAGACCCCCAGTACTACTCTCATTGGGAATTATATCCCCGTTTAATTTAAGTGCCACCAGAAATTCTGGCTTCCCGGAGCATTATGAAGCCTCATATCTACAGATAGATCTGTAAATTCTCTCGTCTTACATTACTCAAACTTCTCCCTGACCTCCAGCCGTGTAATTTGCAGAGCCTAGTGCAAAATAAAAACGTCGGTCTCCTCGTTAAAAAATTATTAAGAATTTCATGAAGGTATCAGCAAAACATTAAAACCAGCATGGGGCCCTTCTGAGCACAGGGCTCTGTCTGACTACATAGGTTATACACTCTGAAAACCAGCCGTGCTCTCTACTCCCAACCCCTTTCTTTATTGCCTTATGGTCTGTCGTCAACCAGATCTCCCGCGTCCCCAATTTCTTCTCTAAATGTTTGAAAAAATTCTCTTAATCTAAATAAAACTCAGCTTTCCTTTGAGGACACTGTTGAATTCCCATATTCCACACTACAGGACCCAGGGATGGAGTAGGTACCCTCTTTAGTCCTCATTGCGTTCCCTTTTCAGAACTTTTCCTTCCTTCTTCAAAAATCATTTCTTTCAAGTCCATGCCACCATCTAGACCCACTATCTCTCCTTGTTGAAGTCATCAACACATCGCTCCATTGTCCAGCTAGTACGTGACACCTCATAGGACCTCCGTAAATATGTATTGAGACAGTTAACACTTTCTTGTCTTAACTTGCACATTTTTTTAAACTTGATAGAACACAAATTCTACTTGCCCAACTGCCTAGTAGGAGCAGGCATACTTTAAGCAAAGTATCTGTTTTGCCTGAATACGCCATATACTTTCTGTTCATAGTATGTGAATATTTGCATTCTATATGCTGTGTAAGTTTCTCATGAAACTAGCCAAAATGTGGCCTGTTATTAAGCCAACTTGATATTTATATCTTAAATATTTATGATTATTTCTTTAAAAAGTTGGGAGTGGGGAGATGAAGGAATCATTTGATATGACTTCAGAAGAAATGCATGCTCCTTTTACAGTTCGCTGCAGCTGTATGAAAAAAAGAGAACCCATCAGCCTGTTAATGCCTGTGCCTGCACCATGAGGATTTCTATGTTCAACACTTCCAAATACTGCCCTCTTCTGGCTAGAGGGTGCTTATTATTAGAGTTGTATGAAATGAGCCTGCTTCTGAGAAGAGGAATGGAATGAATGGGGATAGAGACAATGCGATTGTGAGACAATGAAATTAGAAAGAAAAATGGAAACAAAAATGGGAAAGGTAGATTTATAAACTTCCTAATCTTTAGGCCCACCTACACTATTCTTGTAGAGGTCATCTTGTCCAATGACCTCCAGAATGAAAATAGACAAGTCAAACAACTTGTCTGACTTGCCTTAGTACCTGTGGAAAGTTAGGGGCTTGAAAGAAATGAAGCCATAACTGCTCTGATCTTTTCGTTGTTGACAGCCCTATCCTTCCTTGTATACAGACCCTGTTCCTGCCCTTCATCCCTGCTTCAGCTGTTCTTCTGATCTGCTGCCCATTGTTGGTTGGGCTTCCAGATAACCTGCACACACAGCATGGCCACTCTTATACCCCCAGAGCCTCCCCTTATAACCCAGCTATGTATGGGTTTTCTTTCTATCCTTCATTGCCAAAAGGTATATGGAATTGCTTCAGCACCTTCTGCATCTGGGTTCCTCAGCTCTCTGCAAAATACTGCATTGGTGATATAAGAGGAAAATGAAGCAAGTAAAAAAAGAGAGGAAGTGAAGGGGTGGCCTGCCCCTCTACACCTGTGGGTGCTTCTCATTAGGTGGGACGAGAGACTTGAGAAAAAAAATAAAGACACAGAGACAAGGTATAGAGAAAGAAAAGCCGGGCCCAGGCGGCCAGTGCTGTGTTTTCAGAGGAACCACACTGGCACCAGCCTCTGAGTTCCCTTAGTATTTATTGATAATTATCTTTACCATCTAAAAGATAAGGGAGTAGCTAGAAAATAGGATCATTGTAGGGAGGAAATCAGCAGTAAGACATCAGAACAAAAATCCCTGTAACATGAATAAGTTAAAAGGAAAATGCTGTGCCTTGAGATGCATATGCGAACATCTCCATAAACCTTTTAGCGGTATTGCTCCAGCAAGCCCCACCTTATTCCTAAAGGCGGTCTTCTCCTTACTCAGTAAACAAAGCACACAATGGGTTTTACACCGAGATGTACCATTGCCCAGGGAGGGGCAGGATTCTTAATCAGCAAGCTGCCTTCAGGTACTTGTTTAACAAAGACACATCCTGCACAGCCCAATATCCATTAAACCTTGAGTCACCACACCACATGTCTCTTGCAAGGACAAAGTTGGGGGTAGGGTCACAGATTAACAGCATTTCAAATACAGAACTACATGGAGTCTCTTATGTCTACTTCCTTCTATATAGACACAGTAACAGGCTGATCTCTTTCTTTTCCCCACAAGGAAGAGAAATTTTTTACTCACTAGAGTGAGTAAAACATTAATATTGACAACTTTTTAAAAGTTGATCCCACGTGCATTTGGATTCCGCATTCCACACAGTCTAGAATGCTGCTATACTTTTCCTCCCCATGGTCAATGTCACTTACCAGCATGTAGGCTGCAGAGCGTCCCACCATGTTTCACTTTACAGCATCTAATGTACATGCGAATATATATGCTAGTGTTCACCAATGAGGCTGCTTATAGCCAGAGGTGAACACCACAGGTCCTGGAGGACAGCCTGGAGAGCCAAAGGGATTAATGTGTTAGCACATCAATAATGGGCACATTGGTTAGGAAATTGTGGTCTAGAAAATACAACAGATTAAGGCAAAGTAACATGCGTTATCAAATTATCAGGAAATCCTGTGGACAAACCCAGAGAGTTCCAAAGAAAAACAGGCCAATTAGAGTGGAAACAAAACATATCCAACCCTGCAATTCATGGAGTATCCCACAGTTTCTATGGGTTTTTTCCTTGGGGTGTCTTCTAGCACCCCTGCTGCCTCTACCTTCTCATCCTTTCAGGGTCAGATCCAAATTCCCTCTGCAGTGAGGTTTTCCTAACAATTTCAGTTCTCCCATCTGCTTTGGCTGCAGGAAGTAGAGCCCTTACAACACCATTTGGTACAATTACACTAAGTCTTGTGTTGTTCATGGATTTTTTTTTTTTTTTTTTTTTTTTTAAAGACAGGGTCTTGCTCTGCTGTTCAGGCTGGAGTGCAGTGGCATGATCATGGATCAGTATAACCTCCAACTCCTGGGCTTGAGAGATTCTCCCACCTCATCCTCTTGACAAGTGGCGACCACCACACTTAACTAATTTTTTTTTAAATTTTTTGTAGAGACAGGGTATTACTTTGTTGCACATGTTTGGACGAACGGAGGCAAGATGGTGCACTTCCGGGTTCTTCTTCACCACCAACTCTTCCCGCCCGCGCAAAAATGCAGCCGGCGACCCGGGAGGGTGCAGACCAACTGGGCATGCGCCAGGTGACGTCAATCCGAAGAGACCAAGATTTACCTGGTCGCACCTGCGGAACGCCCCTGACACGCCCATGCCCCACCTATTGCCCTCCCACTCCTAGAAAAGCCGCTCTCCGCCATTGAGCCACGCGGCCTTCTTGCAGCCCCACTCCTGTCGGGATGTCGGGAGGGTGCCTCTTAGCCAATTTAAAAACCTTACAGCTTGAACAAGACCTTATGAGGAAGCGGTTAATTTTCCTTTCCACTGTGGCGTGATTGACCTCAGCAATTTCTGCCAGTGGCTAGGCAAGTGGTGCGAAATTTACATACCAGGCTTTTGGGCCTTGGGCTCTCTCCCTATACTCCTTCTCTCCACCCCCTCCCTTCCTGCCCAGACTCCTCCTCCTCCCCCCATCCAGACTCCTCCTTCCTCCTCCTTATCTACTAGTAATCCACTCGGTCCCGTGCCTCCTTCGGGGCCCCCAACTGGCTGTCTTGAGTCCCCTATCTCTGCCCACACCCTCCTACAGTGTTAGCACCTTTGCGAGAGGTGGCTGGGGCGGAGGGGGTAGTCAGAGTACATGTCCCTTTTTCATTGGCCGATCTTTCCAAAATTGAGAAGCGTTTAGGTGATTTCTCAGCTAATCCTACCCTATACATAAAGGAATTTAGACACCTTTGTCAGGCCTATGACTTAACTTGGCATGACCTCCAGGTTATCCTAACCTCTACCCTAAACTGACTGAGGTTCTAACCCAGTATACCCGGTTAGATCCGGCCTCCCCCACAGGGGCCACCATTTTGGCGTCTTATTTCTCAATCAGCTCCTGACATTCGTAAAAAACTTCAAAAGGTAGAGGATGGTCCTCAGACACCAATACAAGACATGGTTAAATTAGCCTTTAAGGTCTATAACTCCAGAGAGGAGACGGCAGGCTTGCCTTGAACAGGAGTTACAGCTCCTAGCAGCGGCTTTACAGCCCAGTCGTAACCCCAGGCCAGAAAGCACACACCCCACAGACTCCATAGAGCCTGCTATAAGTGTGGCAAGGCAGGACACTATGCCAACAGTGTCCGCAGGGTCCTCGAGTCCCAACGCAGCCTTGCTATAAGTGCAAGGCATCAGGACATTAGGCCAGTGAATGTCCTAACCCTCGTCCACCAGCAACCCCCTGCCCTGCTTGCCAGCAGGGAGGAAACTGGAAGTCTGATTGCCCCACCCTGAGAACAGGTGCCGCGCCTCTACGTGACCCCCTTTCCCAGGATCCTGGGAGCTCCTTCCAGCTCCTACATCTGGATGATGACAACTGAAGGTGCCGAGACTCAGGGACCCCCATCACCCTCGCCAAGCTGCGGGTAACTCTCCTGGTAGCGGGTAAGACAATTACTTTTTTAATCAACAGCGAGGCTACCTATTCTGTTTTGCCGTCCTTCTCTGGACCTAGCCTTCCATCCAATATCTCTGTAGTAGGAGTAAGTGGAAAGCCATCCACTCCACGAAAAACTCCACCCCTTAATTGCTGCCTGGCCAACAAGTACTTTGCGCACTCATTCCTCATTCCCAGCTAAAAAGGGCCCCTACCGAAAGCAATCAGTGGAAATCAGTTTGGCTTTCCCCCACTCGCCTCAAACTTACTAAATTTTCTTAACTATCTCATACTCCCCAACCTTGCCAAGGCTATCCTTCTGGGTTTTGCCCATATTCCAACAAATGCTTCCATTCCTCATTCCTATACTAATACTGTGCCTTATTTTATTTTTCATCCGTGCGTCCAAATACCAACCATGGGCCCTGACCTTAACGACGCCCCTTAACAGCAGGAAGTAGCCAGACAGACCACGGCGCCCCTTTATCACTATTATCAATAAAAGGTTGGACTGTTTGGACCAACGGAGGCAAGATGGTGCACTTCCGGGTTCTTCTTCACCACCAACTCTTCCCGCCCGCGCAAAAATGCAGCCGGCGACCCGGGAGGGTGCAGACCAACTGGGCATGCGCCAGGTGACGTCAATCCGAAGAGACCAAGATTTACCTGGTCGCACCTGCGGAACGCCCCTGACACGCCCATGCCCCACCTATTGCCCTCCCACTCCTAGAAAAGCCGCTCTCCGCCATTGAGCCAGGCGGCCTTCTTGCAGCCCCACTCCTGTCGGGATGTCGGGACTGTGGGAAGTCTGTCCGAGAGCCCCACCGCGGGGAGACTCTGCCGGCCTCCTTTGTCGGAGGCCGAGAGACTTCTCCCGCACACCTTAGGTTACCAAAATAAACGTGCAGTTTTGCTCCTGACCTGTGCCTACTTGCTGGTTCTTTTGTGCTCGCTCTGGTGGTCTTAGAAAAACAAGACAGCATAGACAGGTCTTGAATTCCTGGGATCAAGTGATACTCCTACCTTGACCTCCCAAAGTGTTGGGATATTTTGTTTGCACATATTTAACCATATATCCATGTTCTTTGACCTTCCATGGTCAGATACACCTTTGCTAGCCAAGAACAACAACAACAAAAAAAAAACCCACCAAGATCCAAACCCTTGTTGGATGATGTCAGGAATCCTAGTTCTCTCCTCAGGTGACTCTGAGGATTTCTGTAGAGGATGCGCCTACCTTGGCTGTTGCTTGCCATCTGTTGCTTCAAACTGCTTTTTTGCATGTTTCATAAAGTTTCATCAACATAGCTAATATTAGGCCAGAGTGAATAATAAAACTGTACTGAGGGAGTAAGATAATATTCAGAATTAGAATGCAGAAAAGGAACACTTAAAACTTGGTAATAATGACCACTGCTCTTAAGTCTACTGGTCTTATCCCAATGTAGAGTCCCACCTGCTGTCTCATCTCAGTCTGTATTGCTGATGTGTTGCTATGGCTTATGGTTTCAGTCCCTTCTCATATAGGTGGACATTCCTCTTGATCTTGTGCTGAGTCCAGAGCTCCAATTTCTTTCTGTCAGACTCCAGACAGAGGACGAAAAACTAATTTACTTCATAATAATTACCCAGAGTTGGGGCTCTTTCCACTCCAAAGGTGGCCATTCATTATTCACATTCTTTTGCAAAATTGTCTCTCTCATCTTGGCCCCAATGAGACTTCTCATTTATGAGACTAAACCCAAGATTAAACTTTGCATAACAAAACACCCCTAAAAGTGTTTCCTCAAACAAATACATTGATTCTCTCTTCCAAAAAAGAAATGATGCTCCTATGCCTAATATATGAAAATGGCTGCAATTTTTTAAAGTTTCACACTTTTTGTCTTTATTTGCCAAACTTGTCTGGCAAGACAAGTTGTTCTTGATGGCAGGAACAATGCCCAAATATTATTGGTTTTCTATAAGAGGGAAAGTGGTCCCTAAACGAGAAGCCAGAAGTAGATTCATGTTTGAGCTGCTTGGAGACACCATTAATTAGTCCCCCAAATTCTTGTGCACCACCACTTCCTACGGCTGCAGAAAGAACACAGTTCTCATCCTTTCTTGCACTTAGGCACTACCATGTGGCTGAGATTCAGCCAAGGAATGTTAGTGATATGAGGAGCATTTCTTCCAGATTGGGCCTGTACAAAACTGCCAAATGGTTAACTCCTTGATCTTTTCTTCTGGAAAGGCTGAAAGGAAAGCCCTCCACCTCCCCCACTCCCCCACAACTAGGGCAAGTTTTGAGTGCCTCATATGGAATGTTGAAAATAAAAACTTCATCAGCCTAGGACCCTGACTGATTTTATGAGAAAGGGATAGCTTACTCAACTGCTCACTTGCCCAGTGCTCTTTTTAGTGCAAGAAATAATTTTTTATCTTATTTAAGCCATTATACTCTTTTGGTCTTATTTATTGCAGCAACTAGCTTGTCTCAATACAAGCTATAAATGGATACCCTATAGAGAATATCAGAGAATATCAGAGAAGCCCCTACTGAGATGGAAAGTTAGCACAGGTCTGTGTGGTGGGATAAGGCGCACCAGTGATTAAGGAGAGGCTCACTCCCTATGCCCTCTCAGCCCCCATTTCAATACCACTGTCTCAAATTCTACCACATGGATTTCATGACTTTGGATAAAGACGTAATACTTCCAGGAATCTTCTTTTAAAATAACTATCACCTGAAAGAGATAGCACATTAACCATGATCTTCCATGAATCTATTAGCATAGATGAGTTTCTCAGATGTCTTTGCGATGAAATACCTAGTGAAAAGTTGACAAAGGGATACAGGCAATAAAATGTTAAAGGGAAGATTAGGGGAGATGAAGGAATATCTTTATCATGGAGCACTTGAGTTTTTGCTCCAACAGAAACAATGGAGCTGTTTTTACTCCACTGCGCAGAGGTAGGCAGAAGGTGGCAATGGAAACTGCAGAAGAAACCTTGATGGGGAAATTGATGCAGAAGGTTCAAAGACAGGAGATGAGGGCATTGAAGGTAAGTTTGATAATATAGATGAACTCTGGTCCTCAAATCAGGTGCTTTTGAACACCCTTTGTCTACCCTGTAAGCAGTTATTCTGATGGTCCAGGCTGCTTTTTAGAGCTGTAAATGTCTCCTTAGGAAAGCCCCAGTGAAAATCTTAAGAGAATTTAGGAATTTGCTCAAAACATATGTGCATTTCCAGAGCTCAGATGTTTTAATTATTTTTTCAGTCAGTGCCTTATTGAGAGGTTCCTATAACTGCCTACCATTCCTGATTATGCAGTTATTATCTTCTTTCTGTAGCTAATGGAAAGGAATATGACTTCTAGTACAGACCGGTGGGCAGGGTAAGGCCGTGGAGCTATTGGCACCAATAGTCAATCATCAAATAATTCAACTGCATTTGTCCATTTATTATTACTTTAAAAACAAGTATGTACATACGACAGAATCAGCTTTGTGATTAAGAATATTAAAGACAGTATTTTTCCTTAGCATAACATCAGTAATCTGCAACCAAAATTTATATACACTGCAAAATAGTTGTGTATTCAATGGTGGCAAATCTTGGAGCCAGTTTTTAATAAGGGTATCTGCCCCTCCAGAATGTTGTCTAGTTGCTCTCTCACTAAAACAAGCTGTGGAGGTAGCCAGTAACCTTTATGGCCTTGAGAGCTCTATGCCTCTGATCAAGAGGTGATTTTATTGGTCCTACTTTACACCACATAGATGCATCTTGCACTCATTGTCTGTGGTTGCCATAAAAAATTACTACAAACTCAGTGGCTCAAACAACACAGATATTCACACAGTTCTGTAGGGTTAGAATTTCAGTCCTAGGCTCACCTGATGCAAAACAATGTGGCATGGCTGCATTTCTTTCTGAGGCTCTGAGGGACCATCTGTTTCCTTGCTCATTCCTGTTCTTAAAATAATTTAGTTTGCCACTTGTGCTTGTGGAACTGAGGCTCCTGTTTCCTTGCTGGCTCTCAACCGAGGGTGGCCTTTAGCTCTGAGGGGCTTCTCTTACTCCTCGTATGTAGCTCCCTGCAGCTCAGAACCCACAACAGTGTTAAACCCTTCTTATGCTGCCATCTCTCTCACCCACCTTTTGCCTTCTACTTTTTAGAACTCATATAAGGTTTCCGCATCTCAGAGTCCATAACTTAATCATATCTGCAAATTTCCTTTTGCCATTTAAGCTCCTGTGTTCACAAGTTTTAGAGACTAGGATGTCAACATCTTTGGGGCCCATTATTTTGCCTAACACATTCTCAGCTAACTAAAAGACATCTGAAAACCGTTGGCCTCTAGGGTGATCAGTGTCAACAACGATGGGACCCAGCCCCAGGATGCCTAGGGCAGATTTCACATTCTTATCTCACTCACAGTAAACTTACGACCATGCTGGCTTAATTTCATGTTCCTGTAAGTAGGACTGAAAGGCATTGTCAGAGATACCCTGGAATCTTGGGATCCCAGCAACCCCTCCCTGCCATCTTCATCTTCCTTTTAATTAAAAATAGTAGTAGTTGGAATTTAAACCATTGAAATTCAACGTCAGTGGATGTCAACAACTAAGTTTATCTGGATGTAGAGAACATGAGACTTCATTATACTTTTCTCAATGAGTGTATCTGTTTTATAACAAAATTTTAAAAGAACTTAGCAAAAAGGTCTACCATCCTGTGATAACCCAGCAGTATTTTTCCTGGTATATATTCTCTCCACAGCATCCAATTTGGCCTCTACTGGAAACTTCACTGGTTCTCATTTGCGTGGTTTCCTCCAAGTGCAGAAAAGCTTCGTTTTTCATATCTCACCACAGTGCTCACAGAGAGCAGGCAGGGCTAGCAGAAACAGGCACATCAGTTTGAGTGGTCCAGACAGTGAGTCAATATGAAAGTCATAAATGATAAGGGAAGTGGGACCATTGCCAGAGGAGGGAAAGGACCTCTCAGGAGTGGGGAAGGAAAGGGCAGGACTTCCCGCTCTGACCTGATATGGGATTTAAGCCATATGAGTTGGTCTCAGAAAGGAGTATAAAGAAGAAGTGCTACTCATGCCAGAAGTAAATGAATACAGAAAGATCAAGTGCTGTTATCAGGTTTGCAAAGGAGAGGACTGGATATTTATTTGCCATATATATATATAGCTTACAAATGGTCCTGATTATCAATAGGAGCTTCCTTTTTCATAAAGACTCTCAGACTCGTGTTCCCCAAGCTGTTAGAGCAGTGCATCAGGGAGCCATCCTTGAGACCTCACTTAGAAATGTTAGAGCCGGGAGTGGTGGCTCATAGCTCACGCCTGTAATCCCAGCACTTTGGGAAGCCAAGGTGGGTAGATTATGTGAGGTCAGGAGTTTGAAACCAGCCTGACCAACATAGTGAAACCCTATCTCTACTAAAAATACAAAATTAGCCAGGTGTGGTGGTGCATGCCTGTAATCCCAGCTACTTGGGAGGCTAAGGCAAGAGAATGGCTTGAACCTGGGAGATGAAGGTTGCAGTGAGCCAAGATTGTGCCATTGCACTCCAGCCTGGGCAACAAGAGTGAAACTGTCTTAAAAAAAGGAAAAAAAAGAAAAAAAAATACTTGTTAGAAAATACTATGATATATGGAGCCAACAAAGAGTCCAAATAGCCAAGGCATTCTTAAGCAAAAAGAACAAAGCTGAGGGCATTGTGCTACCTGACTTCAAACTACACTACAAGGATATAGTAACCAATACTGTATGGTATTAAAAAAGACAAATGGATGAATGAAACAGAGAGAGAGCTGACAAATAAGTCTCCACACTTACAATCATCTGATCTTCAATAAAGTCTACAAAAATAAGCAATGGGGAAAGGATTCCCTATTCAATAAGTGGTACTAGGATAACTGGCTAACCATATGAAAAACATTTAAACCGGACCTCTTCTTTACATCTTATACAAAAATCAACTCAAGATGGATTAAAGACTTAAATGTAAGACATAATACTATAAAAACCCTGAAAGATAACCTAGGAAATACCATTCTGGACATAAGACCTGGGAAAGATTTCATGACAAGATGCCAAAAGCAATTACAGCAAAACAAAAATTGACAAATGCCACCTAATTAAACTAAAGAGTTTCTGCACAGCAAAAGAAGCTATCAACTGAATAAACAGAATCTACAGAATGGGAGAAAATGTTTGCAAACTATGCATCCAACAAAGGTCTAATATCCAGAATCCATAAGGAACTTAAACAAAACTATGAGCAAAAAACAACTCCATTAAAAAGTTAGCAAAGGACATGAACAGATACTTTTCAAAGCAAGGCATACATATGACCAACAAGCATATGAAAAAATGCTTAACATCATTTATCATTAGAGAAATGCAAATCAAAATCACAATGAGATACCATCTCACACGAGTCAGAATGGCTATTATTAAAAAGTCAGAAAATAACAGATGCTGGCGAGGTTGCCAAGAAAAGGAAATGCTTATACACTATTGGTGGGAATGTCAACTAGTTCAGCCATTGTGGAAAGCAGTGTTGTGATTCCTCGAAGAACTTAAAACAGAATTTCCATCCTACCCAGCAATTCCATTATTGGGCATATACCCAAAGGAATATAAATCATTTTACCGTAAAGACACATACACATGTATGTTCATTACAGCACTATTCACAATAGCAAAAACCTGAAATCAACATAAATGCCCATCAACAGTAGCATGGATAAAGAAAATGTGGTACATATGCACCATGGAATACTACACAGCCATATAAAAGAATGAGATCATGTCTTTTGCAGCAATGTAGATGGAGCTGGATGCCATTATCTTAAGTAAACTAATGAAGGAACTGAAAACCAAATACTACATGCTCTCACTTTTAACTGGGAGCTAAACAACAAAAACGCATGGACACAAAAAGGGAAACAACAGACACCAGGACCTACTTTAGGGTAGAGGGTGAAGGGAGGCAAGAGGGAGAAGATTTAAAAACACTATCTATTAGATACTGTGCTTATTACCCGGGTGATGAAATAATCTGTGCACTAAACCCCCATGACACACAGCTTACCTATATAACAAATTTGCACATGTATCCCTGAACCTAGACTAAAAGTTTTGAAAAAGGAAATACTATAATGAAGCTATCTAAAGAGCCCCCATAATGGATCTGAGAGATTGACATGCTCACTCAGAGTAAGAGATTTCCCCTCTCCACGCCCCTGACTAGAACATTCTTGTTCAGCCCCCTTCTGGTAGGACGGACACTAAAAGTTTGATGTTAATTGAATGCAAATGAGCATCAAGAGATCCTGGAATTCTTCCTATAACTTTGACTAGAGGGGAATTCAGTTAAATTTTGCGCAGTGCCAAGTAACAGAATGGCGAGGAAATTGCATTGTTGTTGATGCCTGTAACAGCATTACATCCCACACCCACCAATAATGGCCTGGGTTAGTGTAGACTTCCTAGTACCTTCATCTAGTATCTGCTCTTTATAATCTAAAACAGTATCTATGGGAACTATTTCAAGGTTTGAATTCATAGTTCATGGAGGTGCCAAGCATTGTTAAAGAAATTATTTTATTTTGAGAGTTACAAAGAGCTGTGCAGATGTGAACACACTGTGGGAGGGACATTGGCAGAGAAGGTGAGTGCTTTCCCATTAATAGAGAGACTTTAATGACTTGCCTTGATCACAGACCAGAACTCTTGGGTTGATGTCATTATAACTGAGCTTGCTCCAGATTTAATTCCATGGAACATTTGTAGCCAGCTGAGGTGGTGCCATCGTGGAATCTCCATACTCAGCACCTTGATGTGTCTCAAGCTGGCTCACAGTTCCTTGTGGATATGATGATTTCTACAAGAGCCTGTTCTTTTCAACCACTTCAAGAACTCACAGACTTAATGCTTCATACACATAAGGAGGATGGGTTTTTAATTTTTATTTTTGTCATGCTCAAAAGTCACTTATTATGACCTGAGTGGCAACTCATTTCATGGGTGAGGCCAGAATTTTTTATATTCCCTGCTACTTGATTTCTGAACATCAGCAAAGTGTAGAAGTGTCTTTTGAAAAACCTAACACTGTCCACTTCAAGCTTGTTTTCACATAAGTCTAAGTTAAACCCAAACCAGCAGCAGAACTGCACGTATGCTAAGATTCCCATTTGCCTTTGTTACTTAAATAATGTACAAAATGTTTCAGATTTGTCAGCTCAATTGTGTTAGTATGGATAATCGTATTAGTGATGACATCCAGCATACATACAGCAATGGATGAGTGTGGAATTGGAAGTCCAGCAGTCCTGAGTTTGCTTCCTTCACTATTCCTTAACTCAAGCTCAGTGTGACCTTGAGTTAGCTATTTAGACCAAATATCAGTTTTCTGATCTGTAAAATAAAGATAATGATATCCTTCTGTAGGCTTGACATGAGATGTATATAATGTAACATATATGAAGCACTTAGCACAGTGCCTGACCCACAGTAAACTCAACATCTATTTGATGCTTTTGTCATTTTGGTTAATAAGGTAAAACAACTAAATCATCAACTATGAGTCATTAAATGCCATGATTTTTCACAATAATTTTATTTGAGGGTATCTAAAGACTTTTAAAAAGTTCATCTCTTGCTTCCTTTGAAGCAGGCAGAAAAAATAGAAAGATTTGCACAATTATCCTAACCCAACCCTGTGTAATAAGTAGAAGTATGATCAAAGTATTAGGTAGAATAAATTTGCCTGTGCAATTTGGATCTGACTATGCTGTGTAAAGTCATGAATGTGAGGCTTGCAGGAACCCACTGGATCCAGAATGGCCCTGGAATTCCGCCATAAAATGAACAAAGATCTCAAGCAAAACCACTGGGAGTCCAGGCAAAGCAGCACAGCCTGGGGGAGCAGAATTTCCTGGGCAGAGTCCCTCCCTGACCCTGGCGTCCTCCCAGGAGAGCCCCACCTCGATTAATACACATTCAAGGACTCTAAAATACTAAGCAGTTTCACAACCCACTTACCGTGCATGAGCCTTGGGTGGGGAGGCACAGAACTTTCTGGCAGGCATTTAGACCACAACAATAAAACACCTATAAACCCCTATGACGGCATAAAGAATTCATGCTGGACTTCTCCTAAAGAAGGAAGGAGCTAGCCCCCACCTATTTTGATGAATTGTACTGCAGCAGTCTCCTGACACATGAGGCTGGCAGTGGCTCTGAAATATCTTGTAGCATTTCTTGCCATTTGAAAGCGAGAATGAGTTAGATATGGTTCCAGTACTTTGAGTTCTCAGCGATGTTTTGAATGTCTCTGCTGTTGAACAATCTTATAGAGAAAAGAACTGCCCCAATCAATAACTCAAAAAACGTCCCTGGATAAAAGGACATGTGGAATGACAGGTTATTTCAGAAAGCTCAGGAGGAGGAAGGAATCCAGTTCTTGCTGGGATTAAGGATTTGCCTGAGGTTGCCTCCGGAGCCCTTGTGCACTGAATAAGAGCCCTCATTGTGAAGTTCAAAATCTTGTTCAGGAAAGAAAATGGAAGAAAAATGGGGACGGTTGGCTCTGAAATTTCTTTTAGACAAAATCGCAGCTCTGATGAGAAGCAGCCTGCTTGTAAATCTGCCTGACAGAAGTGTGAAACGGTCCCCAGCGTGCCTATGCACATGCAGCTGCTTGTTAAAACCAGAGCATTTGCCTAACTGCATAATGGTGAGCAATGCTTACAACACCAACGCGCTGAGCTGGGCCTCCCCTGCTAGACCAGCCCTTGGTCAATTGCAGTTTTCCTTGTTTCCCTTCGTCACCTCCTTTTTCTCCTTCCCACCCTATCCCAATCTCTTTCAAAGGGATGAATTCCTGTAACACTTCAGTAGAGAGAAAAGGGCTTTACTTGGCGGCTTTGGGTTTACAAGATCGTTGGTGAACAGGCAGTCTGTCTGGCAGGAAGGTACGCCCACAAACATTACAGGGAACCAGCTGGCTCTGGGCACTTGTCCAAGCAGCTTCATTTAAAGCATCAAGATCATAGAAGCCTCTGGCTGGAAAGTTAAAGGGAAAAAGCAAAAGGAAAAAAAGGGGAAAAAAATACCAAAAACAAAAAGGAAAGAAAAAGGTAAAATGGATCAGTTTTTATTCGGGAGAACCATATTCTACTTTCTATGGAAAATATTTTCAGGAAATACCTGTTCACTGAGTATTTTAAACAAATCATATTACTTTTGCCTCCAAAAAAGAAAGGGCTGCTCGCTCTTTCAAGGGTTGAGTAAAGTTAGCTGGGAATCAGACAGAGGTTTTCACTCTTTGGATTTTAAAAAGGAAAGACATTGTTTTACATGTTGTGATATGCATTCTTCACTAATTATTAACATCTTTGCATATACATCATTATTTTGCAAATATAACTTTTGGCTTTCTTCCAGTTGACTCTAAATATAAGCTTACAAAGGGGAATCAGCATGTATTTGTATTTTCCTTTTCTGTAATTCTTCAGTGGAATGTTTTTAGAAGCCAGGACTGACAGTTGAGAGTGAATTTAAGATGAATTGTATCTTAAAAACTTATCATCTCTTCATGGTCATAAACTCAGATATTCTTTAAGTAATCAAAGTGGAGAATGCAAACAGAATAATCTGACAAAAAGATGTGTCCTTAAGAAAATAACAAAGACAGATGAGAAATGTATAATCTTCATTGGCAGAGCATAGGGAAAAAAAAGCATATGGCTTTATTTTAGAGAAACAATGTGGGATTTAGCTTTTATAAACCTTATTAAAATAGAATGACTTTAGTACATTAAACTGACTATATCTTACAACCACTGAAAATAGGCCCCCAAAATGTAACAAGGCACTCAGAAACATATTACTTAGTTTTTATCTTTGGCACAGCATAGATTACTTCATTAAAGCTTAGGCAATTCACATACTGTTTCTATCTAATGGTTCACACAACCACAGTGAACCTTAAATTTTTTAACATGTCTGCTCCTAATTCTTACTTTTCTGCTCCATGGGAATTTAAATCCCAGTAAAATCTAGTATTTCTTCTTTGGATAAAGCATACGTCACTATCTATGTGGGATATGAATGTGTATTTTGAGTGCTTTGAAAAATGAGAAAAGAATGATGCTGACTTTCTCATTACTCATATGAGTTTTAAAATGAATTCAAAAATTCCAGAGTAGTCATTGACTCTCACTTGAAGGTGATTCATCACATTTCTAAGTGTTTTTGCATAGGGCTTTGACTTCAGATGAGGAAGAGGGGTTAGTTGAACCCTATGACTATAATGAGTTCATGAGATAAAAATGGTAATGTGAATTATTTTTACCTAGAGAGGAAGGGTATCCTCAGAGATAAATAACATGGGACTGAGAGGAAGACAATGCAGTTATAGGACCTATCTTTTCCATCTGTAGGCAGTGACAGAATGGTGAACCACCAGGGCTTTCAGACTAATCATTCCTCTTACTTCTAGCCTTCTGGTAGTTATGGTCAAGCAGAGAAAGTGATAAAGATCAGAAGGGAAGGAAACAGATTTTGACACCAAGTGAGAAATGGAAAGAGAGTTTCAATGAAATAAACAACCTGTTTGTGGAAAATTCTCTAATTTCAGTAGCTGGTTGTTTTCATCTTCAGCTCTTTTCCCACCTGTATGTAAAGTCCTCTTTTTGGCAAGGACTGTGAATAGCTAGGATCTAGCAGGATCTAGAATTTATCATACAATCTAGGCTCTACTTTGTGGGTTGTTGTAAAACTCTCCTTGTGTCACATCTCTGACACAAGTGCCTTGGACTAATTGACATTAAATGACCCCCCCAAGGTACTTTTCAGCATTGCAGATCTATGGTTACATAGGACAATGGATAAATTGAAAGATACTCCTCTTAAAACCAACATTGTCCTATGAGATGGTTTAGGGGATCTACTGAGAAAATGACAATGGTAAAAATATGATAAGTCTAAGCTTGCATAGCAAAAATATTTTCTTAACTATTCTCGCACCCTAAATGAATAAGCATAAGGCTTTGTGATGAGGCCAAACATGGCAGTGTAGTTTCAGTTTCATTTGGTTTGCACCAGGCTTTACAAATGATTAAATGCAAAAAATTCTGGAAACTTAAAATAGATGTCTGGATTTCTAGTTTGTTTTGTGTTATTGAAAGATATGAGTACATTGGACTAAATTTCTTAATGATAACACCAGCTGGAACTGGGCAGCGGCTTGTCTCCTTTAGAGTGATCTGATGCTCCACACCTCATCGTAGTCCTTACCTCCCCTTTGTTGTACACACGGACCAGTTTACTCAATGTCATAACCTGACTAGTGGACCTGGTGAAAATTCAAGTTTGGTACCCCTGCTCTATGAACACCAAGACACATTCATATTTGGAAACATGACTTTGGATGTTCCCAAAGGTTTTTTTTTAAGTTCCATATTTTTTTAAGTTCTATTTATTTTTATTTTTAAAATATTTTATTATTTATTTTACATTCAAAGGGTTTGATGATATGTGAAAGAAACTTTTGGGAAATAGAGCAAATTCCTATAGGTCTCTCTCATGCACAGTGTTGCCAGGACATAATGTCTTCATGTTTCAGCATCGGAAGATAATACTTTGGATAGGCATTACAGAACTGTTTTTCTTATTTGTCTTTAACCAAAGCAGGAAATGTTGCTGATTTTGGTCGTTTGAACAAGTAAAAAAAGAGAATACTTCTGCTCTTATTAGTTTAGAGAGAAAAGTCTCCCCTTATGCACTCAAATATTTTTTCTAGGAACTTACCAGTAATGGTCCTGACTTCTGGTTTTTTAGGTACTGGTCTCCTTAACTCTTTAGGCAACAAGTTGTTTTCATTATGCCATTTTTTCAGACATTGTGGCTCATGAATGCTAATGGATTTTGTTCCATATTCACGACCACAAATGTAGCAAACAACTGTTGGTGGACGCCGTATCATTTTTGGCTGTAAGTAACATAAAATAAATCATGAGTGAACTCCGATTCACAATTGCTACAAAGAGAATAAAATACCTAGGAATACAACTTACAAGGGATGTGAAGGACTTCTTCAAGGAGGACTATAAACCATTGCTCAGAGAAATAAGAGAGGACACAAACAAATGGAAAAACATTCCATGCTCATGGATAGGAAGAATCAATATCGTGAAAACGGCCATACTACACATACTACTAGCATTTATAGATTCAATGCTATCCCCATCAAGCTACCAGTGACTTTCCTCACAGAATTAGAAAAAACTACTTTATATTTTATACTGAACCAAAAAAGAGCTCATATAACTAAGACAATCCTAAGCAAAAAGAAGAACAAAACTCGAAGCAGCATAACACCTGTCTTCAAGATTACAGTAACCAAAACAGCATGGTACTGCTACCAAAACAGCTGTATAGACCAATGGAACAGAACAGAGCCCTCAGAAATAATGCCACACATCTACAACCATCTGATCTTTGACAAACCTGACAAAAACAAGCAATGGGGAAAGGATTCCCTATTCAAGAAATGGTATTGGGAAAACTGGCTAGCCATATGCAGAAAACTGAAACTGGACCCCTTCCTTACACCTTATACAAGAATTAATTTAAGATGGATTAAAGACTTAAATGTCAGACCTAAAACCATAAAAACCCTAGAAGAAAACCTAGGCAACACCATTCAGGACATAGGCATGGGCAAAGACTTCATGACTAAAACACCAAAAGCAATGACAACAAAAGCCAAAATTGACAACTGGGATCTAATTAAACCAAAGAGCTTCTGTCCAGCAAAAGAAACTATCACGAGTGAACAGGCAACCTACAGAATGGGAGGAAATTTTTGTAATCTATCCATCTGACAAAGGGCTAATATCCAGAATCTACAAGGAACCTGAACAAATTTATAAGAAAAACACAAGCAAATTTACAAGAAAAAAAACAAACAACCCCATTAAAAAGTGGGCAAAGGATATGAATAGACATTTCTCAAAAGAAGACATTTATGCAGCCCAAAAACATGAAAAAAAGCTCATCATCACTGGTCATTAGATAAATGCAAATCTAAACCACAATGAGATACTATCTCATGGCAGTTAGAATGGTGATCATTAAAAAATCAGGAAACAACAGATGCTGGAGAGGATGTGGAGAAACAGGAACGCTTTTACACTGTTGGTGGAAGTGTAAATTAGTTCAACCATTGTGGAAGACAGCATGGCGATTCTTCAAGGATCTAGAACCAGAAATACCACTTACTCAGCAACCGCATTACTTGGTATATACCCAAAGGATTATAATTCATTCTATGATAAAGACACATGCACATGTATGGTTATTGCAGCAATATGCACAATAGCAAAGACTTGGAACCAACCCAGATGTCAATCAATGATAGACTGGATTAAGAAAATGTGGCACATATACACCATGGAATACTATGCAACCTTAAAAAAGGATGAGTTCATGTCCTTTGCAGGGACATGGATGAAGCCGGAAACCATCATTGTCAGCAAACTAACACAGGAACAGAAAACCAAACACCCCCTGTTATCACTCATAAGTGGGAGTTGAACAATGAGAAGACATGGATATAGGGAGGGGAGCATCACATGCTGGGACCTGTTGGGGATGGTGGACTAGAAATACCTAATGTAGTTAACGGGTTGATGGGTGCAGCAAACCACCACGGTACGTGTATACCTATGTAACAAACCTGCACATTCTGCACATGCATCCCAGAACTTAAAGTATAATTAAAAAAAAAAAAGAAAAAAAATCAGTTAGATAAAGCTTAGATTTGGAAATCATATTTTAAAATTATATCACATTTAAGTTAACTGGAAAATCAATGTGATTAAAAAAAATCCCCACTAGTTGGGCGATGTTCTCTTTTTGGCAATTAAAAGATTAAACTATATTATTTGAGTACTTGGGATTGGGGTGAGGACATGGGCTTCGGAGGAAATAAAAAAGAGCTAACCAGAATTCTTCATATTGATACTATATAAATTATATTTTCTCATTTAATAAATATTGATCGATTGCCTTCTGACTATTATATCCAAGTTATTATGCCGGGAGAATACAAAGATAAATCAGGCATAACTCCTCTTCTCAATAACACCAGGCTCTAGTACACCCATATATCTGAGAGGAAAAGTAATAAATGTCAGTAGAAAGTTTATAACAGACATTGTTAACACTATAATGCCTGCCCACGTTGGGATCATGTCAACAACTTTCTACTGCAAGCACTTGTGATTCTTTGTTTTTTTTTGATTGGGAGGAGGCTCTGCCCACAGCAGAGCAGCTCATCAATTGCAGATGAGACTCAGCGAATAGTTATCCAGCTTCCTCACCAAGGTTGGTTCCATATAGTCTTCCAGAAGTCCCCAGAGTGACTGGACCATAGTCACTTGTTAACACACTAGCTGGGCTTTGTTCTCTTCACTGTCTCTCTTCCTATTCCTTTACTGGGGTATCCTGAGATCACCTCCCAAATAAACTACTTGAACTCAAATTCTTAGTTTTCTTGTTCTTAGGAGAACCACATCTATGGGAGAGTTAAGGATAAGATGCAATAGGGAAATTCAGTTTCTGTCTAGGATATAGAAAAGCACAAGAATCATTGCTTCCACCTAAACAATGAGAACAAATTGAATAGCTTACAGAATCATAATTTTTGAGTCCCCTGGAGACTCAAAGTTGCAAGATAAATAGATGAATTAAAAGGCCTACCTAAGTTTGAAGATAGCTCAATAGTACCAAGAAAAAGCCTCCAAGCTCCAAACTTTATATGAGACATAATTGTCTGCCACAAGAAAAGGGCAGAGTAGCTGAGCGTAAGCCCCTCTAAGGGGCAGGCATGCAGGGACCATCTGTGTATACTCTCCTACCCACCAAGTCTTACACCCAGTGATAGGAGGTAACAA
The DNA here is from genome assembly GCF_002776525.5 of Piliocolobus tephrosceles. Classification (NCBI taxonomy): domain Eukaryota; kingdom Metazoa; phylum Chordata; class Mammalia; order Primates; family Cercopithecidae; genus Piliocolobus; species Piliocolobus tephrosceles. The sequence continues at coordinate 167,693,171 of NC_045437.1, forward strand.
TCTGACACTGGGGAGAGGATTGGGCATTGACAGAAGCCTCTACCATTTTAGGAGCACAGGGCCTGTCTAAATCTGAGGATAGAGCTATAGAAAAGCATTGCACAGAGTACAAATAAAATTTATAAATCCAAAAAGGTAATTTAGGGAAGGAGAAAAACATAGATTTTGTTCTGGATCTGTTGAGTTTGACGTAATTGTAGAATTTAAATAAATAAATCCAGCCAAAACAGGAAATACAGGCCTGCAAATTCAGTATTCATTTATTTCAGAGCTATTCACACAGAAAAAAAATGTTTACAACCGTGAAAATTCTATAAATAGGAGTATGTAAAGAATATGTGGAGAAAAATTATTGGGAGAATATTTATAGTAGAGCTATTGGATAAGGGAAATTATAGCCAGAAAACACAGAGAAAGGTTCAAATTTGCAGTTAAAGAAACAGGGCATGCAGACAAAAGATTCCATTCAGAATTCTGGAAACATTTCTAGTTTCCAGAAATATGGTGTCATCAATGCTGTCAAATGCTACAAAGAGTAATGAGGGGCTGAGAAAAGGCTTTTAGATGGAGTTATCAGTGGATTCCATAGCAGGGACTTTGAGAGATTAGTTCCAAAGGAGTGGTAATGGTAAAGGCTAAATTGTTAGGAGTTAAAAATTATGTCAAGGAAGAGAATAACACACTTTCAAAAAACTTGCAGAAAAGAAACTTGAGAGATAAGCAAAGTAGAAGAAAGGTTTGTTTTGTTGTTGTTTATAGGCTAGGGATGCCTTAGGTAGAGAGGAAAAGATTATAGGTCCCCAATAAAATGGGATAATTAAAAATCACAGAGGGGGCAGTAGAAGATGAGATTAAGGGCATAATTGGAGGTGTTAGCCTCTGAGAAAAGGGAAAAAAGGGAAGCTAGAGAAAGGGAAAACGTGTTTGCAGAGAAGTGAGGAATTGGTGGAGCTCACATACGTGGACTTAGTCTTCTAAGTATGAGGCAAAGTGATCTTCAGAGAATGAAGAGATTTGAATTCTGGGAAATAGAATAGTGAAAGATGCTGGGATTATGCACTCTGGGGAAAGTAGTAATGATTCAATTAGGGAAGAATATTCACTGAATAATGGAAAAGACCTAGTTACCTGAAGCTGCAAGAAATTTTGTTGGAATTAAATGACTTTTTTTCAATATGCTCTTTAGTAGCACCAGGTGGCATGAAAACAGAAACAAATTAAGCTGATTGTGTGGTCTCCTTTGGGGAAATAAAACTAGGTAAATGTGTATGTCTTATGATCAGCCTACTTTTAACTATAACTATTGAGACTTTCACCTTGCACAGAGCAATATCAAAACCAGAAGGAAATACATTTATGATTTCTGCTTACCAGACATAAAAAGAGATGTTAGGTGAATAAATCCACAATTACATAGACCAAGCAAAAAGGGAAAATAAAGTGACTCCCTGGATGATTGAAGTTTTTATAAAAAGGGTATTATTTGAAGTGGAATATTTTATTCTATTATTCTATACTAACTTATGCCAATAAACTGTCTACATTTATCAAAATAACTAAATAGTTGTTTATCCTTCTTTTCTTAGCCATATGGTGGGTTCTAACAATTGAAAAGTGACATTAAAAATATTTGAGACATTCAAGAAAGACCTAACGGAAAGTACAAAGCATAAACAAAAATTTTCAAGACATTTAAATGTTTCTTACTATTTTTTTTACATGTTTATTTACTGGAAAGGTTAATTAAATGCAGATTTTTAGTTTAAAATGAGAAGTTATTCTTTTTACTTTGAAAATAGTGAATTTAATAAAATTCCACATGGAAAGTATGAGCCAAATCCAGTATTTAACCAAGCATATAAGCAAAATAAATGGCATGGGTCATAAATGAAGACATTTGTGTCACCCTGTCAGAAGATTGCCTTTGGAAGGAAAGTTAGAAGAAAACAGGCAGACACAGAGGTCAGAAGACATCTACCAAACAACTGAAAGGGATGTGGGAGAAAATTAATACCATAAAAAGACAAAGATGGTCTATATTATATTTTCTAAAGCTTGTCCCATGCTCTGTATTTGTGGTTGCACTTCAGTTGAACCTGCAATATACTCCATATTCTTATGTTTTGAGCATCTTACTCCTAAGCCATGCTCTAGTGAAGTGCAAACAACCCAGGCATAGCAGAAGAGAAAAATACATCCACATGGGTCTGAACAGCGATAAGAAGACCTATTTTATTTTGCACTGATTTTACAATTGTCAGTCTGAAACTTCCAGGGAAAGCTGAGCAATCTCCAAGTTGTGGTTATTGCCACTGCCCCAGCTGCCAAGGTTTTCCTGTTTGGCCTCTTTCTCCAGTCCAGGGTTGGTTTTCCTATTTGGCCTTTTTCAGATGGAAGTGGATATGTGGGGGATGGAAAGAAGGAACAGAAAGAAGGGACTGTAGCTCTGGCAGAATCAGCAGAAGGCTCCCTCTTAGCAAATGCGCAGTCTGTAGCTTTCAGTGGCATGGCATAACAGAGTAAGGAGGGCGGTGGAAGGGTGGCTGAGGAGGTTATGTGAGGGCAGGGGGCCCTGTCTATGGAGGTCCTTGCCAGGACCAGCCAACTTCAGGAAAGTGTTATCAAAGGAAGGCAAAGAGGAAGTCGATAAGTCTGAGGTTGCTGAAGAGCAAAGAATTAGGTCAACAGTTTTCCTGTAACATTTCAGATAATATTTTGCTGGTGTGGCATTACTTTTCGAACACCAAGGTAAAAGACATTTTTTACAAAAAGTTAATCACTAAATCTATGTAAGTGTGCATAAAAGTCTGTCAGGGCTCATTACAATTTTGTTTTGGTCCTCTCAGTTTCCTGGGAAAGTTGATTTAGGCTAGATATAGGCAGGCACTTGAACACTTTAAGGAAAGCTTTTAACTTGAATCCACTAACTTTTCATATGCTTTCAATTATTTTGCTGGCCACTATTGGAATTATCATATTATTTTCCACACAGCATCTTTTTCTTTCTGTTAATGTCTTTTCTCTGTCAGGAACACTTCATGTTCAATGTTTTAGGCCAGGTTTGTGTAACACACGGGGAAGTGGATATTTAACTACTTTTATCCTAATTATTGTATATATCACCTGGCATCCATCCATTCATTGTTACTGTTTGAAATAGTCATAGTATCACTATTGAAGCAGGAGAGAAAGATTAAGGACCAAGAAAAGAGACTGATTTGTTGGAGAACCTTAAGAGAGGTTTGGATAAAAGAGGAATGGACATAGCTGTTTCAGAAAACCAAGACTAGAATACCTATATTTCAGATAGGTTCAAATTTCTCTAGATGACTTCTCTGATAGTACAGGCTAGAAGGAAACCACTGTGAAATACACAATTCAATAACTAACAGAGTTTACAGAAAGAACTATGACAGCTGGTCAGAAGGAAAAAAATATTCCTAGCACTAAATTTATTGCATGAATGTATGAATTTTAATAAAAGATATAATGAAAACTAAAATGGAAGTCATTACTAGCAGTTTTACAAAATATCAGAAACACTCCACATTTGTTTATTTCTTTTCTTTTCTTTTCTTTTTTCTGAGATGGAGTCTCGCACTGTTGCCCAGGCTGGAGTGCAGTGGCGCGATCTCTGCTCACTGCAAGCTCTGCCTCCCAGGTTCACGCCATTCTCCTGCCTTAGCCTCCTAAGTAGCTGGGTCTACAGGCATCCGCTACCATGCCCAGCTAATTTTTTGTATTTTTAGTAGAGATGGGGTTTCACCGTGTTAGCCAGGATGGTCTCTATCTCCTGACCTCGTGATCCGTCTGCCTCTGCCTCCCGCAGTGCTGGAATTACAGGCGTGAGCCACCGCTCCCAGCCCACATTTGTTCACTTCTTGTACTAATTATACAGAAGATACGAAGTGATAACTTATAGTGTGAAAGTATAGTTCTGTGATGTTATTTACAAGGGAGTTCAGAGAATGTGATCCAAGCATCACCTTATGAAATAGAAATTGGTAAGAAATGTTTATGGAGCAATAGTCTTTGAAAATCTGATTAGTGTCACAGTGATCTCCCCGGAAAAATGCACATGTATACAGAATTGTAGATATGGTTTCAATTGATTGGTAGATTCCCTAAAACCCATCTATTAGCCCCAGGAAGTGAGCTACTGGGCTTTTAGCCAGAGCCAAACTTTTTCTTCCAATAGATAATTCATTGCTAAAGGGGCCATTTGGCACTGTTTCAATGGCTCAGAAAGTTCTGAGTTGAAGCATTCAAGAACTTATAAAACACACCATATCTGGCTTTAGGGTGATTCTGAGCACTGTTTTGCCTAGAATAATCTTATTATATACCTGTTGTCTTGGCTAATATTAATAGCTCTTCTTTTACTCTCTAAAATGTCCCTGTATAATAAATACATGATATAGCCACTCTACCTCTGATTCTCTTTGAAAAAAATTAGTTAATATAAGAAATCAAGGATGAAACAACAAAAAGGCTAAAAAATATAGAGATTGTGACTAAAAGAGTGGCAATTAATCCACTTGAATCATGGGAGGCAAAATAACTATAGAAATTGTAGGGGCTGTGCCCAGTGGCTCTTATCTGTAATCCCAGCACTTTGGGAGGTCAAGGAGGGTAGATTGCTTGAGCCCAAAAGTTTGAGACCAGCCTGAGTCTGAGCAATACAGTGAGACCCCATCTCTACAAAAAAATATAAAAAAATTAGCTGGGCATGGTAGCACGTGCCTATTGTTCCCAGCTACTAGTAGCCTGAAGTGGGAGGACCACCTGAGCCCGGGAAGTTGAGACTGCAGCGAGCTGTGATTGTGTGAGCATCAGTGTGAGACACTGTCTCAAAAAGAAAAAAAAATTATAGAGAAGAGGATATAAAATTATCAAAATTAGTAGGGGAAGGAGCAGTACAAAGAAGCCAATGACATTAAATTCCTCAATTTTCATGTGAAACAGTCAATTGAAGCAGTATAAAATTAAAATTTGAAGTTAATGTTTTGCAAATCCTTTAATAATTACTTTTTTTTTTAACTTTAGTGGGTCCTTTTAAAAACTAAACTTTTAGTGAAGAAATATTATCCTAAAGTTCAGCAAAATTATTAGTTTCACTTTGGTGTCTTTTTGTCAAATGCAAGTCAATTAAATTTATCTCTGCTAATAATCTCACTTATATGAAAACATATACATGTCTACTTATGTATGTCTGTGTACACAGATGCCTGGAATGATATCCACTAAGGTCAAGTTAGGGGAGTCTGGGGTAACTTTTATACTTTCCTAATGGCTTGAATTTTTATAATGAATTTGTATCATTTTTATAATAAAAAGTAATAAAAAAGAGTATCAGCTCTGGAGTTAAAAGTTAATCTGGATTGGGTAATAAAATCAGCCTTAAAGGTAAAATAATGCAGACTAAATTACTTTCTGAAAATTCCTGAAGTAACTCATAAAAGATATTCCAAGATTATGTATATAATATAGTTTAGTATTATAACAAACTAGTAGTTGGAATTAGAGTTAGTATTAGGAATGCATACAGTTTTGCATAGCATAAAATTACAAGGCTATGGCATAATAAGAAATGCATATTTGATCTCTGCACCTATCTCCTGACACAGAGCTCTCAAAACCCTTGTAACTTCTTGAGTGATAGGGTTGATAGGAGCTTTTAAAATTGTATTTGGTCCTTTTCCCATTTCTGAAACAAGAGCTTCTAAGACTTTTGGAATCCCTGGGAGTGGTGAGTGTCTTTTTGTATGCTAATGAATGACTGGTGGCTGGGACCAGCAGACAGCTTAAAGATTAGGGCTGGTTGCCAGAATGACCAAGGCCTGATGAGAGGGCTGGAAATTTCTGCCCTACTCGCTGACCTCTGAGGAGGGAAGAGGGGCTGGGGATTGAGATAATCACTAATGTTCAATGATTCAATCAATTATTTTTATGTAATAGAAGCTCCATAGAAACTCCAAATGAAGGGTTTCAAAGAGCTTCCAGGTTGGCAAATCCATTGAGGTGCTAGGAGGGTGGTGCCCCCAAAGGTCACAGAAGCTCCACACCACCCCCAACCCCATACCTTGTCCTATGTACCTATTCATCTGGCTGTTCATCTGTAATCATTTATAGTAAACTGGTAACATAGATAACATGAGAAAATGATTCCCTGAGTTTTGTGAGCTGTTAGAGCTAATTATTAAGCATGAAGGGAGGATCATGGGAAATTCAGTTTTTAACCAAGTTGAGAGAAGTGTGAGTAACCTGACTTCCCAGTAGTTGTGATTGGCTTCTGAAGCTGGGGGCCAGTCTTGTGAGACTGAGCCCTCAACTTGTGAGGTCTGCGCTAACTCTGGGACAACACTTAGTTGTCTGGAGAACTGGAGAACTGGTTGTTGCCGTGGGGGAGAAAATCCACACATTTGGTGTCAGAAGTGTTGTCAATAGAAAACATTTTCCTTTTAAATACAAAATAAAAATACTTACAGTACTTTAAGTTGCATTATTCCAATACTATTTTATTTTGCTAATTGTTTATAGTTGAGTACCTATCAGTTAAATATTTGTATGATGAAACATAATTGAAATCCTAGAATTCTGCTCCATTACTTTAAAGAGCAGTAACAAATGTCTGGAAAAATAATCTGAGAACAAGATTTAGCACGAGTCCATTTCCACCATAAGATAATCCTAAATGCAACTCTTACAGATGTTTTAATTTTGTCTAGGCTGTTTCCCGCACCTGAACGCATTAGTCAAAAAATGAACTCATAAGCAACTAAGTGGGGCTCTGTGTTACTAGTCATCTTATTTTGAAAAGTGGAGGTCAAAAGGATAATTTGGTGGATGGATGAACCAGGCCATCCTTTGGATCCTGTATTGCCCATTCTAGCTGGATTGACATATCGCCATGTAATTTTCATCTTCTCAACTATCTCCGCCCCTGCCCCACTTGACTGTTTTGTGCAAACTTGGCCTATCTAACATGATCTCAGTAATTTTGTGGTTCTCTGTGGCTACAGAGTAAAGTCCAACACTTCATGCTGACTTCAGCCATGGCCAATATTAGCCCTACGAAACACATCTTTGAGCCACACCAAACTGGACACTACTCCCTAAGCTAGAGGCCACAGTCCTCAACTTTGCTGTCTCCATTGTCTCCATGCCTTCATTCATCTACTTCCTCCAGCACCAAGCTGGAGGTTGTGGGGAATCCCAATCCTTAACTCTCCTTAGTTATGGAGGTAAACATATAAACTATTAATTTACAAGCCAAAAGCTGTAAGTATCATGATATGGGGCCATAGTGCCACAGGAGTCTGAAGCAGGAAGAAAAGGAAGTGTTTTGATCAGAAGCCAATGAAGTGGATAATATCTGAAGTGGGTTTATTGAATGGTAGAACTGTACTGGAGAGAGGAGAACTCCTTTAGGCAAGCTGCTAAACAACATGACCTTTACAACAACTGTTTAATAGTACTGTAGTATGTGAACTTGAAAGCCCTAATGCCCATAATGGAAACAAGAAGGCTGCTTAGAGGAAGTATACAAGTGAAGATCAATCTGTTCCACATAGGGTGGAAACACGAGTGATTAGACCTTGAGAAAATAGTTGAAGGTCGCGACCTTTTCTAAATGTCTCCCATGGCCCTCTGCCTTTCCACCTTAGTCCAGATCCCAGACTTCATCCTGCTGTCAGAATAGTGGGGTAGAGATTTGACAAATAACACTGAAAGGAAGGGCTTTCTATATAAGAGCTGCATCAGTCAAGTTAAGGTGTTATACTGTTTTGGATAAAGAGAGGGCAATTTGGGGGATTGTGTTGAGCCCTGAATGCACGGATGAGGACTTCATATCTTTGAGACACAATCAGATTAAGAAATGGGCCAGATGGGACAATTTATAATTTTTATACACTAAACCATCTTGGTTTTCCCATATTGGAGAAATGCAAATTGGTTCTGCCTGCACTAAAGCTCTGAAGTCTCAATAAAAAAACATGAATTTGGCCAGGTGTGGTGGCTCACGCCTGTCATCCCAGCACTTTGGGAGGCCAAGGCGGGCAGATTGCCCGAGGTCAGGAGTTCAAGACCAGCCTGGCCAACGTGATGAAACTTCATCTCTACAAAAATACAAAAATTAGCTGGGCATGATGGTGGGTGCCTGTAATCCCAGCTATTAGGGAGGCTGAGGCTCCAGCCTGGGAAACAGAGTGAGATTCCGTCTCAAAAAACAAAAAACGTAAAACAAAACAAAACACGAATGCAACTTGAAACATCCAGAAATAGAGCAAGAAAGTTGAATACAGTCTTTCAATGCTCTATTACTGAGCAATAAAAAAGAACTACTGCTACTCGCACCAGTAGATGAAACTCAGAATCATTATGCTGAAAGAAACCGAACACAAGAGTACACATGGCATGATTGTATTTATATAAAACCCAGACTAATCTGTAGATTAGTGGTTGCCTGGAGGCTAGAAGTGGAAGGTGATAAAGAAATATAAGACATTTTGGAAGGTAATGAAACAGTTCTATGTCTTGGTTATGGTGGTGGTATAATCGGTTTCTAACACCATCAAAATTCATTGAATTGCTCATGTTTAATGGATACAGTTTATTGTTTGCAAATTATTTCTCAATAAGGCTGGTTAAAAACACTAGTGCAGATACAGTTTAGTAGAGTGTTTTTGCATTGCCATGCCCATGAAATGCAGTCAGTTCAAAGTCCGCATTACACATTGTAAAAGAAATTCCAGAATCAAGTAATGTATTTTAGTTATTTTTTGCCAGGACCTAGGGAATATTTCAAATGATCTCTATTCTAAACTCTTTAATATGTCTCCCAAGAAGTTTTCCTAGTTCAAAAAACAAAGTATATAACCACAAAGGTAAGCAAATAAAAAGACCAAATTAGAAAATATTTTATCAAGACTTTTTTTCAGGACATTACATTTTTTGTAGGACAAAGTCTATTAAGAAGCAACTCCATTTACATAAGATTTCACCAAGAAAAGCTCAACCCTAGAGTTTCAGGACCTGTGCCCTGCAGCCAGAGATGAATAACATAAAAGCAGGACTGTCCCTTTGCACCCACGTGCATGGCATCCTGTCTGTTTGAAACATAACTGACCAGTTTCTTGGCTAGCCATATGTAGAAAGCTGAAACTGGATCCCTTCCTTACACCTTATACAAAAATTAATTCAAGATGGATTAAAGACTTCAATGTTAGACCTAAAACCATAAAAACCCTGGAAGAAAACCTAGGCAATACCATTCAGGACATAGGCATGGGCAAGGACTTCATGTCTAAAACACCAAAAGCAATGGCAACAAAAGCCAAAATTGAGAAATGGAATCTAATTAAACTGACAGTGTGGTGATTCCTAAAGGATCTAGAGCTAGAAATACCATTTGACCCAGCAATCTGATTACTGGGTATATGCCCAAAAGATTATAAATCATGCTACTATAAAGACACATGCACACATGTTTATTGCGGCACTATTCACAATAGCAAAGACTTGGAACCAACCCAAATGTCCATCAATGATAGACTGGATTAAGAAAATGTGGCACATATACACCATGGAATACTATGTAGCCATAAAAAAGGACGAGTTCATGTCCTTTGTAGGGACTTGGATGAAGCTGGAAACCATCATTCTCGGCAAACTATTGCAAGGACAGAAAACCAAACGCTGCACATTCTCACTCATAGGTGGGAATTGAACAATGAGATCACTTGGACACAGGGTGGGGAACATCACACACTGGGGCCTGCTGGGGGGTTGGGGGGGAGGGACAGCAGTAGGAGATCTACCTAATGTAAATGACGAGTTAACGGATGCAGCACACCAACATGGCACATGTATACATATGTAACAAACCTGCATGTTGTGCACATGTACCCTGGAACTTAAAGTATAATAATAATAAAATAGAGACATAACTGACAAGTTTCTTATCTTCCAACATATGAGGAACTTCAAGGTTCATTGGTATATAAGTGTGTGTGTGTGTGTGTGTGTGTGTGTGTGTATGCACAAAATTCAGTTAGTCCTCATCTACTAACTGAATAAATTCAGTTAGTCCTCATCTACAGTTGATTTTAGGGATACTGAAAGGCTCCTCTTGTGTCACACTATTTATTCCTTTATATTTTCCTTGTGCTTGCCCTTGTCTACTCTCCAGCCTACAATTATTTTCCTTAGGGTCATTCAGCTCGGAAAGAGACAGCTGAGAACTTTGGCTCTACAAGGGCACAGGAACAATTACCCATCTGCTACCAGGGAGTAGAGGAAGCCTCCTGCATTCACACATTGGAAGGCAGTAATTTGCTGGATTTATTTGTAACCATTACAAAAACACTCTGCTTTTTTGATGAGGTCATTTTAGTGGGCCTTTGCCAAAGAGCCACATCAAAATGTAAACTATGTTACTACTAAATATGTATGCAAATGAAATGCCTGTGTCCTTCTCCCAAGTAACATGCTTTGTACATTACTTGGAAATATTTTTTTAAATGCCGAAAGTTTAATGGTCTTTTTTTTTTTTTTTTTGTAGATTGCATCATCCCTACATCAAACCTACATTTTGTAGGTTGCATCATCCCTACATCAAAACAGCCATATTCCCTGTGTTCATTTGAGGTTATTCATTAACCTAAGAATCAAAGAGAACTCAGGGAACTGTGAGGTAAGAGAATATCCTGCAAGGGAAATAGCCCCCTGTAAGCCTGAACTGCGACTTGGAGCAAATCAGGAAAAAGGCACTCCCACCTTCAGAAACTTTCCAACCATACGGTTGTAATCACTAATCTGTAATAAGACAAGCCACAACACGTAGAATTAAAAAATGGTGAGCACGGGGGAGATAGACATGACAGTCCTTACGCTATCTCACAAGTGGGCCTAGAACTGGCCGTATATGTCAATGTGTACTTTGTCTCTCAGATGGAGTGTGACTGGGAGCCGGTACAGTGTGCTAGTCCATACATGTCTGGGATGAATCAGATGCTTTTCAATTTCAAAAGCCAATAAAACAATAGGATTCTAGATTTTGATACTGCATTTCCATTGTGAGCAGAAATAAACCAGAGACATCTGCTGGAAACACAGCTGAGACCCGCACTAAAGGGAAACGCATGTGGAGGAAAGGGCTGTTCCTCACTAGGTGATCTAATTGAAGCCCAGAATTGTTGCTCAGAAGTATTTTCTGATTACTGACCATGTGCCAGGGACTGTGCTGGGTACAGAACTGAGAACTAGCCCTAACAGTGGGAGTGACCATCTTGAACTCACTACTTTATTTACTTTCTTTTCTTTTTGCTCCTTTCCTCTCAATCCAACCCCTTTATTTAGAAAGTATTTTTTAGCTTTGTCCAAAGCTCTATCTCTGAGACAGTATCAGGTTGACAGATCCCTATTTGGCATGTGCTGAGCCCATTCATTTGAAATTACTCAAGATCCAAGGGCAGGGTGAGAAGGGGACCTGCTGAGTGTCCCTCTGCTGAGTGGAGGAAGCATCCTGACTTCTCCGCCCACTAACATGTTTGAAGTCAGACTGATTAATTTTGAAAACTAGTCTCCAGATGTGCAGCCTCTCTAGCATCCTTGACTTTCAGTCCTTAAAAATTATCAGAAGGTTTGGCTCCAAGACGTCTGATCCAGAAGAATAGCTTCATTGTTCCAGAGACTCCCACAGGTGATCCAAATGGTAGTTGGCTGCTGGGGTGAGTTACCCTATGCTCAGGTATGAAGTGTGTATGCCCCGGTCCCTGCACACAGCTATCACACAAACGTGTTTCTCCTTCAGCATCCGCAGCTGTCTTCTCCTGGCCCAGGCCTGGGTCTTTACAGCATCTCACCTGGACTACCCAATGGTACTGCCTCCTCTTGGCTTTATGCTCTGGATTTCAGGTTGCAAGCAGATGGACCAACAGTCATTTTAATCAACAGCATGTTTTAATTGGCCAGCACAATGTTCTTAGAAGTTTTAAATGTGAGTATCTTTAGGTGAGGCTTACTCTCTAGTATACCACAAGCTCTACCACTCCCCGTTGCCCTCTATGCAGCCTGTTCTGCCCCTGAAAGCATTTGAGCTTGTGACTCTGAGCTGCCTATTTTTCCAATTCCTCTCCCCAGTCATATCGCCAATAAAAGGTATTTTCCTTATATCTCATTTCTAAGAAATGAATGTGCCAGTGACTAAAAAGGGTTTGTCACCTATCAAGGGAATTTTTGCATTTTAGCTGAGATCTCCTACAGACTCAGTGTTTTCACTCAAAAGCTGAATCATTGACTGAGGAATTAAAACACAACTTGCCAGGTAGTAGGATAGTAGGAAAGGTACTTTAGAGCAAAAAAAAAAAAAAAAAAAAAAAAAAAAGCATAGTGACATGGAGATTATCACATTGAAGATTCCTTGTTCCTTTTGAATTTAAGCATGACGATGATTACAACAGAACTTGACAGGAGGCTTGAAGCCTATCCTTAGGCAAAAGAAACTGTACTTTAAGGTATGAGACTGATTTCCAAGACGCTGTGCACACAGTAAGCATGGGTAATCCTTGAGTCATTTACTCTCTGGGAGATTTTTGCTTTCTCTGCTCCCAGCTGGATCCTAGGCTGTCATAAACAGGGCACATTTTGCCAAGGTCTGAGGGAATTATGTGATTGTGTAGCTATTTGAATGTGTGTCATTCCATCAACGAGTGTTTCTCTTTCTCCATGATAAAATTAAACTAAAAATTTGGACCTTAGCTTCTGTTTTAGATTTTCCACACTCCGGATTCCTTCCATTAAGCCAAATAATTGAGATTTCTGTGGTAAGTGCACAGGGCATATCACAGAATGCAGGAAGTTTGGATGGAGGAAGTAAGAGTGAGCGTTCTCCTCCCTCCATACTTGATGAAAAAGGCTAAAACATCTTTTATAAATCCTTGTGTATATTGCAATATTAAACATGTCTGAACAAGTGGCATAATGGCAGCTCATTACCACCATTTACTAAGTAACAGGCCCTGTACTAAACACTTCACACGCTTTATTTCATTTATTCTCATTATAACCCTCTGGGCGGAGCTCAGTGCCCCTACTTTATAAACCGGGAAACTGAGGCACACAGTGATTACTGAGTGGAAAAGTTGGTTTCTATTGCAGAGAGTTGGGTCTTCTGTAAAGCGGGCAGGGAGAAGCCCACAGATAAAGTTTTGTCAAGCACCATCCCAGGTCCTTTGTAGGCATCCTCTCATTTCAACCTGTCATGGTGGAAACTGAGACTTGGGGAGGTTAAGTAACTTGTTCAAAGATACTTAATTTAATTGTGCATCTGTGATCTGAATCCAGGTCTGTCTGATTCCAGTTGCTTCTAAAAACATGGGAGATACAGTCATCAGTGGTCAGTGGGGTGTCATGCCCTGCCTTACATGTCCAGAGTCAGCCATTGGACAGGACTGGGGAAAAACCAGCAAAACTCCTGCCTTTGCTCTCCCAACTATCTCGAAAGTTTATTCCTTTGGGTCAAACATTACTTTCTCCCAGATAGGAATGCAAACAGTCCTATGAAAGATGGTTTTCTGTTAAGTTTATAAAATTATCTTGACCCCCTTCCAACAATACCAAGGGGTGGGGGTGGGCAGAGGTAGGGAGAGTGCAGAAGGTGCTAAAATGCAAAGGAGATTAGAATATGAGGCGAGGCCACCAGAGACTCATTTCTCCAAATCAGAATTTTGCCTTCAGCCATTTAAAACATAATTTCAACCAACCTGACTGAGTCTGAATGTATACAATTAAGTTTCTACTCTCTTAGTCGTGTCTTACATACAAAGTATAAATAGTATTTTAATATATAGGAGTAACTGCATAGTTCAATCCCAAACCTTAACAATTGGAGAGTTTGATTGTTTAGAAACCACTGGTATTTCACATTTACTTCTGGTGTTTTTAAACAATTCTCCCCAAATGTCACATCTGGAAGGATCGTTGTTTGAAATTAAATTGTTTTTGGAAATCACTGGATGCCGCGTAAAAGAATTTCCCAATCCGGCCTGTCTATTGGCCAACTAAAAGAGGCTGTTACTTGTGATTTGGAGTTTTGTTTTGCTCCTTTTAACATAAGAAAGATTTGACATTCATTTGGAAATGTTGTTTTTATTAAATTATCTTTATGTATTTTTTTTTAAAAGAACTATTGATATTTCAAATTCGTGCTTGACATTTTAGTTATTTAATTGTTAATCTTGAGCTACAAAGCTGAAAAATATAGGTCAAAGAATGAACTCCAAATTAGGCTCTAATTTAGTCTAGGTTTCTGAAAGAAACACAATTTCCTAGCTGAAGGTTTTTTTTTTTTTTAATTTTCACATTTGAGATAAGAACCGTTTCTGTTTTTGTTTTTCTGATCTTAGAAGAACATAGTTGGAAGGTGAAGTATTTGAGGTATTGATTAAACGTCTTGCCAAATTCTTGTCTGAAATAACTCTCCTTGAAGAAAATGGTTGGAGAATGTTCTTGGTGTTTGGTTCTTGTGCTCTTCAGTTTGGATACAGGCCTGACTCTTAGGCCAGTTGGCTTCCAGGTCACAGAGTAAAATGGAGAAACAAGGGAAAATGGAGGAAAGACAAGAAAAACCCATGGGCTACGGCAGACACTCAATTTGTCCAGTGCATATAATTAAAAAGATGAAAAAAATGCTCTCTGATCTGAACTTGGACGTTGGGTTATTTCTAGTGCCTGATTTGTCTACAGCTTATGTGTTAGAGAGCATACTGCTTGGGGGTAGAGGACAAGAAAAGGAGTTTTCCTATAAAAAGAAGACCATCGCCTTGGATAGGCCAGAAAGAATTCTAACTTTAAGATATTTTTAAAAAATTTTCCTATCAGAGTTGACCCCGATCTCTCCTTATCCTTTGCTTCTACTCTCTGCTCCAATTACTTGAAGCTTTAAGATGGGACCAGTGATACCTTTATGTTCCCACCTTCTCTGATTAAATGTAACTGGGGATATGACAGCAGCATGGGAGATTTTAAAGATGGGATCATGGCATCAGAGCAGGTGCTTGGGCTGAGAATACTGGAAACTTATTGAGTTCCTGGATTTACTAGCCCTTTCTTCAATTTGTAGGTCATTTCTTTCTATGTATAAGACAACCTCATAAAGTAAATGTTAGAAAGAGACAAGAGATGTAAGGAAGATGAGCACTGCACAACATAATGGGAGAGAAGAAGATGGAGTCTTAAGTTCTCTCAATTCCCCACCTATCCATAAGGCTGAACTTATGCCTCACATTGAGCAGTAAGATTCTGTTTATGGGACAATCACCTCTGTTTCAGTAAGGACTCCTTACAGATTGCATTGCACTACCTTTGTTGGAGTTTTAAGAATTTTGGGAGAGATTGTAGTTGTTGACCTTGGAATTTGGATTTTTAAGTACTGGAGCTATATCCATTCACTCACTATATAAAGATTCAGTATCCATGATCACTAGGAAATGTGGATGTACATGTGTTTGGGCCAGAAGCAAGAGACGGGGAAAAAAGGCTTTGAAGACATACGAAATTAAGCTAGATTAACTTTTTGAGAGTATAACTATGTTATGGTTTTTGTTCATTTTAGGCCTAAATAATATTTGAATTTATAATATGTGATCCTCTCCTCTCACAGAAGTTACAGTCAGTATTTTTCTTTCTAGAGAAGCAGAAAGCCACATAAAGAAATGCCAGTACAAAGAAAGAGCACCTATTTTTGCTTTGGGCTTTGGGCTCTGGGAGATGTAGTTGTATCTATCACAGTCTCTATACCCAGCAATATGTGATATACAATTATAAGTTAAGGATGAGTTTTTAAATGATTAGATTAGACTGTGATTTGTACAGGTGAGTATTATCCTTTAAATTTTTACATTAGAAAGCTATACATCAATTTCACTGATGAGGCTGTTGCTCTAAAATGTGTAATTCTCCCCACCTTCAACACACACATATTCCACACATGTAATACATACACACAAATTCCCTTGGGTTGGCTTCTGGAGCCAACAGCGTAGGAAAGAACTGGTCCTGTTACCTTAGTGGTGTGGTTTGTTGACCTGAGAGCCATGGGATCATGGAATGCTGCCCTGATATGCAGGCATGGTTGGCACCAAGGAAAGATGAAGAAATGGCACAGCGAGTTGGCTATTAGTAGTCCAGCTGTCAGCATCATCAAGGGGTAGTTTGTGAGGTCGAGGCTGGTTTTCATGACATCAGCACAGCTGAGGAGGTGAACTAGGACCACTGAAGATTATTAAAATGGTTGGATCTACAAGTAGGATCCCACTGAATATTTCATCTACCACCTCCAAAGAAGTGGAGATCATAGAGGGAAATAATTCTAAAAGACTTAGTCTTGATTTCAGGAGCTCAGTTTAACAGAAGGCATGGAGAGACAAAGGACTAAGAAGGTTCTTAACATTAACTTTTTTCTCTCTCTTTATACCTCTCTCTTTCTCATCTGATAGGCTTGGTAAAATTGCCTGATATTTCATCGAGAAAATATGAGATACAAGCTAACAGATAGTAGTTACTTTATCTCCCCACTAATAACCTACAGTCTTGCCTTCATCTGTATTCATCATTCTCCTGAAACAAAGAAGTGCCCTCTCCTATCGAAATCCTTCCTTCCACACACATTGGTGATCCCATCTCCTGGTGCCTATTTTTTCTCCAGGTTTTGCACCATCTCTGATCACCTCTCTTGCTTCTTCAACCTCCTTTTCTCCACTGATCATTATCCTAAGTATTAAAACATAATGTAGAAGCTCCCATCTTTCAAAAATACCTCTCATCCCAATCTCTCTATTCCTAGCCTACCTACTGTTTCTCTTCTAGTCTTCAAAGCCCGTACTTCTCAAAACACAACCTATCTTTATTCTCCATACACTCTGCAGCTCTCACCACTCCACTATGTTCTTTCCAAAGTTAGCAGCTGCATCCACACTGCCAAATCAAATATTTTTTGGTCCTCATTCTACTCAACCTCTTGGCATAGAACACTGTTTTCAACACCCTTATTTACAACATTTGTCGGATCTCAGTTTTCATGGCATCCTACTCTAGGCCTTTCTCTTGCATCTCCAGGCCTTCATTCTCCAGCTTCTTCCCCTCCAGTTCCTAAATATTGTATCTCAGGACTCGGCCCTGGGCCTGTTTTTCTATCTGAGTATTCATTCTGATTGCTTTAAATATATATTAATAATGCATAAATGTATATCCCAGCCCAGTCCTCCCTTCTGTGTTCCAGACTCATAGATTCAGCTTAACTAAAAAATCTCATAAGCATTTTGAATTTGATATGGCCAGATTTTTTTTTTTTTTTGAGTCTTGCTCTGTCACCCAGGCTGGAGTGCAGTGGTGCTTCTTGGCTTGCTGCAAGCTTCGCTTCCCGGGTTCACGCCATTCTCCTGCCTCAGCCTCCCGAGTAGCTGGGACTACAGGTGCCTGCCAGCATGCCCGGCTAATTTTTTTTTTCTATTTTTTAGTAGAGATGGGGTTTCACCGTGTGAGCCAGGATGATCTCGATCTCCTGACCTCGTGATCCACCCATCTCGGCTTCCCAAAGTGCTGGGATTACAGGCATGAGCCACCGTGCCTGGCCTAAACTATAGATCTTACTTCCCCAAATCCAACCCTTCCACAGTATTCTTCATCTTAGAAAATGGCACTACTAGTGCAGTCACTCAAGGTAGAAATCTGGGAGTCATCCTTGACCCTCTTTCTTACCCTCCACATCCCACCTATCACCAAGATCTGCCCATTGTACTTTATCTTTATCTCTGCTACCAACATGATAGGCCAAGCCATCACCAGCTGTCACCTGGGTTCCTGCAGTAACCAAACAACTGATGTCCCTGTGTCCACAGAGCAGCTGGAGGAAACTATGCTACCTCTTCAGCCTCATCCATGTGCCTGTTCCCTCTCATATTAGGCCCTGGCCACATGAGCACTCTTTCATTTCATTATAAGATCTTCCATACCTTAGAACCTTCATACATGCTGCCCTTTATCCGAATGTCTTTTTCTCTAACCATTCCCTTCCTCCACGTGTTTCATCTTGGCTAGTGCTTTCACACCTTTTATGTCTTAGCTGAAATATCTTCCTCCCATAGACATTCTCTAGCCAAGATCCTGAATGTCTGTCTTCCACCATTCCACACCATCATAACACAATTTTAAATTGTATATTTTTTAAAAATTCCATACAATTTCCTCAATAGGACTAAAAACTCCATGAGGTCAAGAACTATGCCTATATTTTTATGACTCTATATTTAGTACTTAGTCCAAGGCCTAATGATAAGTATTAGTGAATGAATGGAATTCTGTCCTCTTTTTCCTAACACTCACAGGTTGGCAGGGTAGCAATGCCCATTTTTTATGTCACTTCTATGCCCCTTTCATAGTGACATGAAAATATATGAATCTGTGGAATTAGACAGAATGGCTCTGACAGCCACTTTCGAACCCAGTGTATGACTTTAAGCAAGTTGCTTAACCACAGTCTCCCAACCTAGAAAGTCAGAAAATAATGTTTATCTTATAGTAATATAATGAGAATTAAAATGACAGCATGTATATAAAGTGCTAATCATAAAGTGCTGCAGTTTCAATGGTGGTGTCTCCTCCAAAATTCACAGTGGATCATATTTCCCAGTGCAACAATGTTAAGAGGTGTGGCCTTTGTGAGGTGATTAAGTTGTGGGGATACCACCTTTATGAATGGGCTTAACACCCGTATAAAAGGGCTCAAGGTTAGAAGAGGGAACACCCTTCTCGCATTTCCATCCCTTCCACCACAGCATTTCTCCCCTCTGGAGGATCTAGCAACTAATTAACATCTTGGAAATAGAGCATTCCTCACAAGTTCATAAAAATCCTGCTGGTACCTTGATTTTGGACTTCCCAGCCTCCAGAACCGTGAAATATAAATTTCTGTTCTTTGTAAATTACCCAGTCTTTGGTATTTTGTTATAGCAACACACATGGACTAAGACATAAAGTTATTCAGTAAAAGTTAGTTCCCTGTCTTCCACACCTTCCCCTAAATTCCAAATTCTTCTTACCCAATAGATACACATGCACACATACAGAATTTGAAAATATGAGAATATCTATCCTGCCCTCCTGGGTTTTTCTGATTATGCTCTTCATACTGCGAGTTTTGCCTGTAAAGAATAAGATACTTACCCAGAGAAGAACATTTGTAGCTTTAAATCAAATATGTAACTCTAGCACTAAATAACTGGAGTTTATCTAATCAGGGCACCTTCTCCAATACATTTGGGGATAACACAAAGGAGGAAAAAGTCAGTAATATTATTTGATAGCTCAGAAGACATTACTTTTAAAGAAAACACCAGATGGCAGCACCAGATGCTGGAGATGTGTCTGATGGGGCTTTAGCGCAAACCTGAGCATTGAGGATGCTGAAAGTAGCTTAAAACAGTGTTCAGAGAGACAATCATTATAGAAAAGATAGTTCCCCTTAAGAAAAACAATACATATTTTGCAATATAGAATAAGGCTTTTAGGAAGAGTGTTTCATATGTTACAAGTGAAAGCCTAGGAAAATAACCCCAAGCCTTAACTAATAAAAACTTATTAGGCAAACGTTTCATTTTGGTTTATAGTTATATTTAACTAACTCTGTTCTGTTCCAATTAGCTTGAAAGGGCCTAAAGCTAAAGAATGAATTACAATCAGCTTCTAAAAACAGACAAAATTTTATCAACTATTAAATGCAATTATTAAAATTTATTCATTCATATTAAAATAAGAATAATTACTTTTATTATTATATTCCTCAGCATAGCTGAGAAAATCACTTACTAAAATAGACATCAAGAATCTCATTAAATAGATATGACATTAAAATTTAAAATGTTAACATACAGTTTGATCCATATTATGAATCACAATTTTATCTGGAATTGACACCACTTTTAAATTTTTGCTAAATTGGGTATTACCTATCCAGGCTTTTCTTTTAGAGGAAAGAAAGGAAGTGTGATGCTGCTCATTACACCATGAAATACATATACACAGTCCCAGGACCGTTCCATCTTTTAAATGAAAATCCAGACCGAAGGTTTTACTCCTCTTAAATACTGTTTAGGGTCCTACACAAGTTTCCTGGGAGATCAGGAAGAGTGAGTCCAGTCCTATACTTTGGATGTGAAACAATGAGACAATTCGAGCCAGCATATTGGTTAGAAGGCAATGCAAAATGCCCACTGAGATCTTGGAGCAGAGCTTGTCTAATCGGTGTTTGTGTTTAGATTTGACAGAAGGATCAAAGGAGCATCTGTGCCATAAGGGACCTGAGCCAATCTATTTTGGAGAAACATTCCGAGGGAAAGGTAATTCATTCTGCCAGTGGAACAGTGACTGTGGGGTCACTGGAGTGAATTGTTTTCCAAGTACTATGATCATAGTTCTGAAACTATTTCTCTCACCTGAATTCACTATAAGATTGAACCCCGTGAGAACATAAGGCAAGATAGCTGATTCTAATCTGAAATGAGACCAAGGATTCCAGAGGGAAATCTGAATTGTAAGAAGGAATGTATGAGTGTCACAGGCTGCCAAAAGTCAGCTTTCACAGACAGATGAAATTCTGAAATTTAATAATCATTAGAGTAGTGTTCTTTATGGAAAATGAGTAATTCATAGCACTATCTAAAATTTAAATGATAGAAAAATATACATAGGCAGGATCAAATCATAACTAAACTACACAGTGAAGGAAAGGCTTTCTGCTGAAAGCACTATGGAATGGTAAATGTCTTCTCTAAGGAAGGACTAAAGCCCACTGCTTTGAAAGTTCTCATGCTCCCTGGAAGCCTAAGAGTTTTCTCCTTCATAACTAACCCAAGCTTGTTTTAAGTCTGGCAGCCAAAGGGACCCTATGTTGGATGACCTTTCTATGCCCTCTACTGAATCTTGTGTGGTCCCCAAACAGGCCAGCACACATCTGACAGTGGTCGGGGCCAATTTCCCATTCACATGTGTGTTCTCAGGCCTGAGAGCAGGGTTGGGTGTGCTCTGATATAGCCCTGTCCTCTAGACCACCACCCCCTACTCTCGTCTAAATGCATAAGTCAAATCACTGAAGGACCATCGCTGGCCTCTCCTGACATTCTCCCCTCCAGATGACCGGGTGAGTCAGGAAGGTGTCTCCTAGGGAAGCTGGGGGCCCAAGCCAGCCACTTGCAGCCATCATGACTGAGTGAGAACATGCTGTGCTCAGCCTGTTGGCTCCACTCTTGAGCACAAAGTATGTGTTATAACAACAAGCACGAGAATCCTGACCACACGCTTCCCTATCTCTAGATCTGTAATGAGAACATTTGAAGTAAATGCATACAATCAAGAAACAGTGCTGTAAGGCAGAAAGTGAACAGAGTTTCTGATTTGTGACCCTGAGACACAGATTCTTGTATTCTCTGAATCCAGACCCCACACGTTATGGAAGAAAAGCAACAGACAGAAGATGGGAAAAACAGGTCATGTTTATGAAACCAGCTTGAAGACCATGCCACACTGAGGAGTTTGGTTTTTCATTAGGCAAAGAAACGAGCTGTTTTTTCTTCAATGTTCATCGGAAAACTTGCCCAGCAGCTGTGAGTGACTCTTCAGCTTTCGAATCATTGTCTTGGAATCTTCTAAACCAGCAAGACCATACTCATTTTAACATAGAATTTAGGAGCAAAGGACTAGACAGTCCTCAAAGTAATAAAATAAAAGAAAGAAAAATCAAATTAGAAATAAAGAATGCCCCCTCCCCAACCAATTCCTTTGGTTTAATCTTTTAGCATAGCTTGTGTAATCTTAGTTCTCTTCCTTTCCTCTTTTTCTTTCTTTCTTTCTTTCTTTCTTTCTTTCTTTCTTTCTTTCTTT
>NC_045437.1:167715116-167865037 GCF_002776525.5 Piliocolobus tephrosceles
TTTCTTTCTTTCTTTCTTTCTTTCTTTCTTTCTTTCTTTCTTTCTTTCTTTCTTTCTTTCTTTCTTTCCTTTCTTTCTTTCTTTTCTTTCTTTCTTTCTCTCTCTCTCTCTTTCTTTTCTTTTCTTTTCTTTTTTCTTTCTTTCCTCCTTAGTCTCGCTCTGTCAACCAGGCTAGAGTGCAGTGGTATAATCTCAGCTGACTGCAACCTCCAACTCCCGGGTTCGAGCAATTCTCCTGTTGCAGCCTCCCAACTAGCTGGAACTACAGTCATATGCCACCATGCCCAGATAATTTTTGTATTTTTAGTAAAGACATATTGGTCAAGCTGATCTTGAACTCCTGACTTCAGGAGTTGGCCTCCCAAAGTGCTGGGATTACAGGCATGAATCACCGCACCCGGCCTAATCTTAGTTTTCTTAAGAATTCATTATCTCGGCAGGCTGGAAAAAAGACCTTTACCACTTCCTGTTTCTCATGATTTGATATTCAGTAAGGCTGACACAAGACAAAGACAAAGCATCCACAATCTGGTTTAATGGACAAGGAATATGAACCAGGCCCTATCTTGCACGTAGCCACCCTCATAAGCATCTCTCTGCAATCCTTGCCCATGATGAAACTTTAGATAAAACCCTAAAAACTCTTTGCCATGCAAGCTGGGGGTTCCTGGGGTCATGCTTGTTCAGAATGGCCCACATGAGGGGTCAGGGCCTTGTCTTCAGTCTGAACACAGGGCACAGAGCAGCAGCAGGAACCAAGCACCTCCCAAAAAATAACCTAGTTGCTTCATTGTCTACACTGGGGTTAATTTACTACTTACTACAACCATATAAGTGTCAAAAGAAAAAATATGTTGTATTTACAGACTGTGTATTTTTGCAAGTTCTTCAGTGTTTAATTGTTGCTAAAGTCATTTGGGGTTTTTGACACAGATTCTATTTTAGTAAGATAAACTCAGCATGACCCAGCAGTGCCAAAAATGAATTCCTAAGGTAGATGACTAAAATAAACCGGCAATAAATATTGGCTGTTGGAATGGGAATTATATCTCTGTAATGTAGACACAGCATTAATGACTCATTTTCAAATTACAGTCTCCTGGGGATTATTTGTATCAGGGATCGGGGAAGAAAGAAGTCCATCTCTTCTTCTTTTAGACAGCAGAACTGAAGAGTAGTATGAACCCATCAGGCAAGGATGTTCTTATATCTATTCAGCCAAGAGAGATACAGGCCCTGGAGTTCCACAGGGAGTTAATTGAACAGGCTGCATTGAGGCTGAGTAAGGCGTTGATAGAAAAAATACTAGGGGCTGAGGTGGCTGATTCTAGGGATAGTTTTCTCTCGTTCTCCTACAGGCAGAGGGCGCCACCAGGTTCACCTAAAGCCTCTTGTGTGGCATGAATTACCCTATCAGTTACACTGGGTGCTGCCCTGTTCTTTTGCTGCTTGGAATTAGTGGACTCTTTTAGGCCTCCTTTACTCCCTAAGGTCAAATTCTGATCTTTTGGCCCCTGAGATTGAGTTTTACAACTTCTCTGGTGTACCAGAAGGCGGTCTGAGGTAAAGGTTAGGCTACAATTTGGGCAGGACACAAGCTGAGCTTGACTTGGTCCCGCTTGGCTGGACTGTGCAGTCGGAAGGGGCTGAGGCTTCCGTGGGAGTGGCTGGTGGAGCTCCACAGGGAGCCGGTCATTTTCTATTTTCCACTTTTCCAGGCATTTGGGCTCATGAATAGGAAGGGACAGGGTGCCAAATTCCCTACCACAAATGTAGCAGATAACTGTCCTCGGTCGGGCTGGGGTTCCACTACGAGCTTTCTTGAGGCCAGTAAGATGATGAGAACTGTTTGAGTGTGGTGCTCTGGGACCCTCACCCTTTGGCTTGCAGCTTCTCTGATGAACAAGATTATCTGGCAAGAATGTGCGGCCACAGGATTCACAGGGCAGCAGCTGAGCCTGGGCACTCTGAAATGCAGCCTCATTACTTGCCTGAAGACTGTAGGACCCACTGCCGCTGAGAGACTGTGGTTTGGAGGGTTCTGGCCTCCTCAAGTGCTTGGGCAACTTGCTGTTTTCAATATGCCACTTCTGCAAGCACTGGGGTTCATGAATGGCAATTGACTGGGACCCAAATTCTCGACCACAGATATAGCATACCCGGAATCCAGGCCTGCGGGCCGGGATTACAGGGGGACTAAGCTGGCTTTCCGAGATAATTCTTCTACTTGACGGTTTTGATAGTATCACAGTCCCAGGTCTCTTTTTCTGAGTGTCTGTCTTAATCTTTTCACCAGGATTAACATTCTCTGTTTCTGGCAAAAGGCTAGAATAGGAGTCACTAGAGAGAAACCCAGCTTGGTTGATAAGGAAAGTGGGTTCTTTAGAATGGTGAAAAGTTTGTTGTAACTTATTGGAAATTCTTTTCTTCTTTCCTCTTTCCATTGACAAAGATGTCTTTCTGTAGTGCTTGCTCTGATTTCAGGCCAGACTCACTTTGGGCTTCTGCTTAGAGTGAAGGTTAGTGAGGTTAGTTGTCCCGGGGTTCACACTGTTGCCAGTACCTTAGCCCCACAGACCATGACTCAGAGCTTCATTGCAGGACATCAGTCTGGAATGTTGGAAGGTCCTCATTAAAGTTGAGATGCCTCCAAGATCTGTGGAGGGGTGTGGGAGACATAAGAAGTTATTATGTATACACACACATATACACATGTTTGGGCTGTAAACTGATAAAGGGCCGTGGATTTTTTGTGTTTTTCTTTTTTTTTTTTTTTTTGCTTGTTTTAAATATTGACCTTGTATACTTTTTGACTAGCATAATAACCAGCATATAGGATTTGGTCAACAAACTGACATAAACCTGAGGAAATCTTCCATCATCATTTGCACTATCACTGTATTAAAAATAATGTTCTGCCCAAAAAGTTAACCTGACGACAACAGCACATCATACATACAGATGATGCAAACCTACAGAGGCTGAGACCAGGGTGGTAAGGCCATGGAAGAGAAAACTGCAAACTGTGAAAATTAGATTAATGAAATCAGCAGGTCATACAAAAAGACCCCCTGGGCCCCACAGAAACTTCCATTACGTCAGAGATCCTTAACTTGTTAATGACATGGATTCCTCTGACATTTCTGTGTAATATGTTTATAAGCAAAAAATTAAAATTGTTGCTATCACAGGTGAAATCGATTTTACTGAAATAATTTGTCAACTGTTTCTAGTTGTGATAGACATTTTAATTGAGATAAAGTTGTGTCACAAACTTCTTGAGTGTCCATGGACCTGAAGCTAAGAACTCTTGCAGAAGAAATACTTCAAGAATGAATCTGAAGAGGATTATCAGGATAGCCCTCAGAGGGACATAAACTTTTTGTGACACATCATGTATTCACTTTTGTTTATTATGGAAATAGAGTATTAATAAGTGGAGCTATAGTTCTCCAGCAAAGAGTACAGCCTAGGCTGGCACCCATCCTGGTGAGATATCTGCAGATCTTTCATGGAAAGATGATACACAGATGCTGCTTGAGGCTCTTTTTTCTTAAAGGTATCATACCTACTTTCTTGTTGTATATATGTATGACTTCCAAATATTTTTAAAATATAAAACAAAGGCACTGGATTCCTCAAGAATCCCCACCAGAAGAAGTGGCAGCTTAGATATCCATTTATGGGAAGAATCCTACATTTTTACATTGGGAAAAGTCATGAGTAAATTTTACCATGGGTTTATAATCTGGCTCCCCAAAACGAGTATTTTCAGAAGCCTCAGGACCTTTTTCATTTCCTGAAGGATGACCCAGATCAGGGTGATAAACTCTAAAGCATCCATTCTTAACCACAGAAGGAGCAGCCCCGGTGTGAAGCTGGATCCTGCACATCACGGCAAACACCGCAGTTTGGGCAGTGCAAGGCCAGCAGTCCCGGGAATATGGAAACCCCGGGCACTGGATTTGATAAAGAACAAAAAGAGCTGTGATCTCTGTGCCCAGCTCCTGCACTTAGGTGCCAAGAAAGGTCTGAATCCTTGCCTTTAAGAGTATCAGATCAGGTCTGGCACGGAGAAGGAAGTCATTCTTTATTTTGACAGATTTTAAGACAGTAATGTTAACAGATGTGACAAAAGTATGTGTTGGCCCCAGAGTGGCCAGCATAGAAAATAAAACAGAGAAATTTATCACTTGATCAGTACCATCTAAAAGAGAAAGTAGATCTATGGAACATAGGAATAGGGTAAAATTATTTCATTAGGTTTTTAATCCAGCCCATGGGTTATTTCCACAAACCACTCTGCTTCATTGGCTCTGTTCACCGAGGAATTTTAGCTTATCGTTTTCCTTGATACTAGGAAATTGCAGACGCTAATATGACTTAAGAAGACAGATTAGAAAAATCAATGCAATCAAATAAGCCTCCTTCCGCTAAGTTTTCTCTGTCTCTGTCTCTCCTCCTCTGTCTCTGTCTCTCTGTCTCTCTTTCTCCCTCTCTCTCACACACACACACACACATACACGAGTCAATTCTGTTCCCAGCAGATTAGAATACTGAGGGATCTCCATGACTTTCCATAACAACCCCTCTATCTCCCTTTTGATAAGGTAAGAGAGATAATATTTATTGAATACCAATTATGTGCCAGATATGGCACTGATGTTTTTGTAAACATAATTTTAGTTAATTGTCAAATGATTATGAAGCAGGTATTATTATTTCAATTTTATAAGTAACGAAAATGACTCAGAAAAGACAAGTAATTTGCCCAAGGCTGTCAGTGTCTAAATGACAGAACTGTGAATCAATTCCAGCCCTCTTTGGCTCCAGTACGTGGCTCTTTCCATTATTCATTCTGCCTAAATTCCTCCAGCAGAGCTTCTTCCCTTTAGTTTTCATCCCTGTTTTAATGTACTATCCATATGCCTCAGGGAAAGGTAACTAAGCTCTCACCAGCTGTTATGCTTCCTTTTAGGAGAAAGAAGAGGCAAAGAAGATGGAGGGCAGACAAGGCACAGAGGAGAAGCCTCCGAGAGGGACAAAGCAGAAGAGGGATACTGGGGCTACGGAACACAATGTTTTCAATGTTAAGCGACAGGGGCCATTTTTTTTCAACTTTTTTTTATAGGTTTGGGGGTACATGTGCAGGTTTTGTGTATGGGCATATTGCATAATGCTGAGGTTTGGACTACACGTGAATCCATCTCCCAGGTAGTAAGCATAGTACCCAACAGGTAGTTTTTCAGTCCTCCCCCCTCTTGCATTCACTGCTGTCTGTTGTTCTCATCTTTATGTCCACATGTACTTGACATTTAGCTCCCACTTATAAGTGAGAATGTGTGGTATTTGGTTTTCTGTTCCTGCATTAAGAATCACTTTTGCCAGGCCAGGTGCAGTGGCTCACGCCTATAATCCCAGCACTTTGGGAGGCCGAGGTGGGCAGATTAGCTGAGGTCAGGAGTTCGAGACCAGCCCAGCCAACATGGTGAAACCCCGTCTCTACTAGAAATACAAAAATTAGCCTGGTGTGGTGGCAGGTGCCTGTCATCCCAGCTACTCAGGAGACTGAGACAGGAGAATCACTTGAACCCGGGAGGCAGAGTTTGCAGAGAGCCAAGATCGTGCCACTGCACTCCAGCCTAGTTGACAAGAGTGAAACTCCCCCCCCCCAAAAAAAGAATCACTTTTGCCATATACCGTTGTTTTCTAGATGTAGTTTTTCCTGAGTGATGTGCAGTACAGATTCTTTTCTTAATTTCACTAATATCTTCAGAAAAATCTATATAACCAGCAGAGGTAGGGACCAGTTGGGGGAATGGGGCAGACCACTAATGAATGATGTGTTTTGTCTTTCTTTATCATGGGCACAGGGTAAAAGTGAAGGCTGCCCCAAGAGGCCAGGTAGTGCTCAGTTTGAAGCCATGTCACCATCTTGATTAGGGATAGATCTTACTGCACACAAACATTTGTGCACTGCAAATATTTTCTCTGCAGCAAACACGATGAAACATCACGAAACGTCCATTTGAATCTTTAGCTTTTCTTTTTCTACCATCCCTTTCCTCCTCCAACGTTCTCCTGAAATTTTTCCCTTATTGTGACTAAAGGTATCAAAATATGAAAGATGAGGTAGCTGGAAGCCAGTGAAATTTTTGGGAACGGAGGTGTCTTATGGAGAAATGCATAATGTTTCCGCCAGTGACTGTGCAAAGGCAACATGCCATGGCACAGCAGTGTTGGTTGCTCTCCCTTTATAAGTTAGCTCTAAAAGCAAAAGTACTGGAATATACTAAATACATATACTTAAATCACCTAAGAAATTGGCCTGTCACCCAAAACATCATAAAGCAATGTTGCTGGTTTATAAAGAGAATCACTTTGCAAAGCCAGACAGTTTTACCTCAAGCGTCTCTGGAGAATGTTCACTTAGTTGGCCTGGATTATCCGTTTTGACCATATCTGCACATAGGACATTTAAAGAATGTCTTGGAAGGCATCACTTTTTATCAACATGATGCCATTTTTCCATTCTCTTCAGGGTTCATGGGAAGGGAGAGACAAACACACAAAGATGAATGTAGTAACCGTGGAAATCCAAAAACCATCTTGGCATTAGAAGGTGTCTCTCCAAAAGAGAGGGAACAGAACACAATCAAAAGTGTGATCGTATCTTTTAAAAAATAAGCTAGTCCTTTGAGGATGAGTTCATGTCCTTTGCAGGGACATGGATAAAGCTGGAAACCATCATTGTGAGCAAACTATCACAAGGACAGAAAACCAAACACTGCATGTTCTCACTCATAAGTGGGAACTGAACAATGAGAACACTTGGACACAGTGCGGGGAACATCACACATGGGGGCCTGTCGTGGGGTGAGGGGCATGGGGAGGGATAACATGAGGAGAAATACCTACTGTAAATGACGAGTTAATGGGTGCAGCACACCAACGTGGCACATGTATACCTATGAATCAAACCTGCACGTTGTGCACATGTACCCTAGAACTTAAAATATGAAAAAAACTAGTCCTTTGAAACAAAAGAAATACAGTTGATACATGATATGACCCCTTCTCTATTAGTATTGAATTCAAATTCTTTACATGAACAAAAATATAAATAAGAAAGATGGAGTTCTGGCTGATGGTGGCTCTGGCAAGATTCTAAAAGAGAGGAGGTTCATCTTCAATATTCTTCACCCACCCCATTCAGTAGCCTCCACTCTCCAGCCTAGTATTCTTGTATGCTCACAGTCTGTCTTACCTATGAAATCTTGCTTTCAAAAAGGAGCTGATGGACTCATTCACACCAAGGCTTATAATTGATGAGGTAATGTCCCTTCCAATGTCTGGCAGAGACAGTTAGTTCCTTACCAGTAGCCATTCTACTCAACACCCTCAATTAATAGACCCCAATTTTCAGCTGGGCACATCTACAAGCTCCTTTGTAGTTAGTAAAAATATTGTGTGGAACTTGTAAGAACAATTCTTGAAAAGGTAGAAGAGAACAACTGCTTCTCTTACTTTCCTTTTTATTGATGCTTGGAAGATGGATGTGATGACTGGTGCTTTAGCAGCCAGTTGAGAACAGGTTTCATCTATGTAAACCTTGATATGACAGAGCAGAGACCTGGATGGACTTGGGTCCCTGATAATGCTGGAACCATCAGAGAATCCCTAGAATGCCTTCCTTGGACTTTATTTACATAAGAAAAATAAATTTTTATTTTTATTTTAGCCATTTTTAAAAGTCTGTTATTCACATAGAAACCTAATAGTAATTGAGAGATATCTGTATTTTAATAGTGGTGATTAGCACAATTAATTCTAATAATGTTATTTCAAATTTCAGAATTTTTTGATGAAGGAATTTTTTTTGAGGGAGTAGAGGTTTGGGTGCAAAATTGACTGATTAAATATGTACTTCTTAAAAATCAAAAATTAAAATTGATACTATAAATACCGGATCAATGGTTCTTATGAAATTGATCACAACACTTCCTTTTTTAGAGATTCTTTTAAGTGAAAAAATTTAATGACTATTTTTTATAAAAAATAGCCTATTTTTTCCACGAGCTTCTTAAAGACCTAGCAGAGAGCAATATTGTGCCAGTTGTTAACTTATTGTCTCTATACTCCCAATCTTCTTTATTCAGCTTTATGATATGGGTACTGGGACTCTGCACAGCCCATTTCTGCTTTGCAAGCTGGCTCTGTGTTATGCTCTGCCAACAGGAATAATGGAAGGAGAATGCAAGAATTGGGGAGCAAGAGGGCATTTAATCCTTTTAAAGGCTTCCTGTGTGTGTGTGGTCGCTGTGAGCATTATTCCAGCAACACTTCTCTACTCTTGAAGAAGCAGTTCTTTTCAATACCAGCAGCTGAATCGAACCAAATTTGTAAAACCAGATGAACTGACCCTTCCCCGCCAGATGCAATCCCCAGCCAGTCTGTGTCCCCTTCTTGGAGATCTGATTTTCAACTCCATCTTCTAAGTTTCTAAATTTTAATAATTCAAACGATGTAACAACCCTCAAAATGCAAGTAATAATAATCTGTGATATTCAATCTGCATATTACTTAAATATTGCAATAAATATAAATGCAAATTAATTCTTTCATAGCATCTTACAAAATAAGATGCTTATCTGAACATTTAATCCTCAACTCATTCAGACCACTGAAAATGCATGTTTGTTATTTTTACACTATCACCGTGCTTTAAGAGCTAGAAAGTATTGTTCTTCCATTTTCCAGTAGCTGTACAAATTTCATAAGGGAAATCTGCTGTTCTAAGCATGCTTGTATTTTACTAAATTTTATATGACACTCTTCACCTGTTGAACCCCCAGCCATAAGGCCACCACTGCCACAGAGGGAGCCACAGCAAAGCGATCCTACTCATAGACCAAAGATGACCAGGAGTGTTGAGGGCAGCTGGGCAGCTGGTCTGGCTCATTCTCACTGGTTCTGTACACTCTCTTCTAGGCAGCATCTCGTCCCGTGGCATCTGCAGACCTTACCCAATCTGATGTGAGTGGGAAAGGCCATGTGAGAGCAGCTGGGACCTAGAGGCAGTACGGTTTAAGAAATATAGGAGCAGCATTTGAAGGTAAAAAGTGGAAGCATCTTCATAAAAGCCACTTAGCCTGAGGCATGGCTTTGAGAAAACATTGGCATTTCTAGACTGATTATAAATAACTAATGAAAAAATTCCTTTTCTTTGTTTCTCCTTCACTATGAATAATTTTAAGCCAAGAAATAAGTTCTTTCACTTTCTTTCAATCTAATTGTCAAGTATGAACATAATACTCTATGGTGCTAGAAAAGCTATGAAAAAATTTGGAGAAATGCACTCTTTGTGCTTCTAACTAGAGCCCTCTGCAAAAGGCATTTTATGTTGTTAAGGCTTATAATATCACTCTATGAAAACTATTGTTAGATCAAGCCTATAATTTTCACTCTATATTGAGTATCCAAATTACAGAGTACCCAAGAGTCATGAATGCCACACAGGTATGATCATATAATTGTAATATTGACATTTGCAGTGGTGGAGCACTGGTTCTACAAACTGTCAGTAGAATCACAGTAGAGGCCTATAATACATAGAAATTTAAAGGATAGCCCAAAAAAGAAAAAAGTGGGGAAAAAAAAAAAGAAAAAAATCTTCAAAGGAATTTCACATGCCATGTTTTCTCACATTTAGGATAATTTTATTTCAACAGAATAGCTCTATACCAATATGTTTTTTTCAAGATTTTTTAAGCATTGGCTCATAGGCACATCTAGTCCATAGCTATGTTCTTTTTAGCCTGCAGAAAGTCAAAACTGCTTGACTTAGTTTCCATTATTTTAAAATTGGGAGATGTCACATAAAATAAGGATTTTTGTTTTCTCTTGAAGAGTGGAAGAGCTGGCCGAACAGAGCCCACATTCCTGTGTGGTAACATCCAACATAAGCTGATGGTGAGTAAGAGCTGTGCCTGTAGCTCAGAGAGCCAGCCTTTACTCTTCCAAAGCTTCTCACTAGTCGGATTCACTAATTTATAGTACATGCTTCTTGCTTGAAAGTGTCCTGTGGGGACATTTTTCTTCTTAATTAAATATTGAAAATCACTTCAAGGAACTGAGAATCCAACTGAAGTCTTATAGGATATAATTGTTATAAACACAACATATTTATTTTTAAATATTTAGAATATTTAGAAAGGAATCTGCCGAATGAAAGTAGATTAGGGCTGAAATGCTTCAGTCTAGGAGGAAGGGTAAAATCCAAGAAGAAAAGACAGAATCAGTGACCTAAGAAGGAATTTTCATAAGTTATCAAAGGGTTATAGAAGATGATATATACATAACTTCAGAGGAAAAAATAAAGCAGTCAATGTTTAGAACAGCTACAGGTGGGATTATAGAAGAAAAAAAAAAGAAAAAAGGAAAACACAAACAGACAAAATTGTGTTTTGTGGACCATCTAAACTTTTTAGAGGCATTCCCATAATGATCTATTGATCGGTTGATATCATAAGAGCTACTCTTCTATTTAAGCCAATGGACCTTGCTTCACCATTAAATGACTCCCCAGATGAAGACTGTTAGATGTTTTATATTATTAGTTTAAAGAACTAATCAGCCAATTAAAAGAACCATAAACAAGCTATTAGCAATATAGACCATAGTTGGATTGTAAAGATTTGCTCTGGAAATACTTTATAAGAGAATTATGCTTCCTCATGGGGATTACAGGATTTGGTATACTTTTTCTTTCTGCCAAGTTGTCCATTTTGTCAAGAAGTAACTATAAATTAGTTTGAACTGAAAATGTATAAGAACAGCACAATAGCCCCTTCTCAAACTAGAATGAGATCTATAGCCATCAAGTGTCTAAAATGGATATATTATGGTTTTTAAACATTGGATGGAAAAACCCACAGATAACCGTATTTTAGTATCTATGTTTTAAAAGAATTGCAAATAGATGCATATGTTTGCCAGCCCCCCATTATGTGATATGTTTGCACAGAGTTCCCACTGTCTTTATACTCTTGATTTAGTTGAACTCAGTGCGACACTTTTGGCACAGACTTCTGAGCCACACTGTGTTAGTATCAGAAGTGTGGTCACTTGTGTGTGTCCAGGTGGAAACAAACACAATGAAGAATATAGTTGTGCATGAACGGAGCTGCTAGGCCAGGATAAATTGGCGTAAGAGAGATGGGCTCACTGAATCCAGGAGGAACCTTTCTACCACATCACCCACTTACCTTACAGAGGTCTCAAAGTTGTGCCTTATTTCTGTCCACCTCCAGGAGGTCAGTGCCTCCTGGAGCCTGGCTAACACTTACACTGATTATCAATACCATTCATTACAGACATCAACACCCTTTGTTAATAATGTGCTCTGCACCCAAACTGTTTCTGAGGAAAATGCCTGGGAAGGAAGTCAAAAATAGCAGAGTCCATAAGGCAGGCGGGGCTTCTGCTGTGTGCTCGAATGAATGTGCCTCTATTTTCCAATATGCTCGCCATGACGTGCCTGGCGGTGACTCTGGAGACCTGGTAGCTTGTATGTGCCCACAAACTGAAGGCTGTTTCTGAACATGGGCTTTTGGTTGCTGTTCTCCCAACATCTCTCATCCTTCTATGTGAATAAGTCATCAAAATACTGTTGTCATACCATTTGATATCGCTGAATCATGGCAACAAGGCACTCTTTCATGGGCCACATAGTTACAGCTCACTGATGGTTCAGAATCCTCAGCCCTACAAATTCTCATTTCCCAGGAAAGCTTATATAAAATATTCCCTGCTGGAGAAAACCACCAGAATGAGTCTCCTGGTGTCTGGGGGAAACTTGCTCGTTCTTTGTGTCCCCAGACCCAAACAACCATGCAATGTGGTGATGGCTCATTTAAAAACCTCTTTGGCTTCTAGTTTAAATTTTTTTGTGGTTCAACATTTATTGAAAGCCTCCTTCCACTCCATGACCAATAACTCTCGACTGCCTTGTTCTGTTTGCCTTTAGTAAACACAAAGGTCATATGTATATTTTAAGTCACACATAAGATTGGAAATATTAGGATATTGGATGGGAAGAGTTTAATTTAAAGTCAACTTTGTGGATGTTGATGTTTCCTATCTTTCTTGTGTTTTCAACAGGGTCTTTTTTCCCACCTTCTGTGTTCTATTTCACTTTGTTTCATTATTTCCACTATCTGAGCTTTAAGTTTAGGACAACCCAACAAGACTACCCAATAAGGAAAAGATGCCATTAGAAAGAGAGTGAAGAATATAGCATTCCATGGTTGACACCACTGCTAACGTCCTCTGGATTTTTCCATCTGGCTGGAGAGATAAGGCAATGCCAACAATTCCACCTCACTAGTAGGAAAAATGTGGCTTCTATTTTAACTTCGTTATATTCTGGAGAAAGCAGCATTAGAAGTGAGGGGCCCAGTCTAATCACATGAGTCATCAAATGTGGAGAACTTCTTCCCCAGTCAGTGAGAGAGAGACAGCAGCAGAAAAAATTTGAAGTGTGAAAAGGCCTCAATTAGCTGTTCAAAGAAGGAGTCTAGAGCCAAAAAAATGCAGGCACCTCTTAAAGCCAGGAAGACCAAGGAAACAGATTCTCTTCTACTGCCCCCAAAAGAAAGATGATCTTGCTGTGAGCTGGGTGTAGTGGTTCATGCCTGTAATCCCAGCACTTTGGGAGGCCGAAGTGGGAGGATCACTTGAGGTCAGGAGTTCAAGACTAGCCTGGCCAACATGGTGAAACCTCATCTCTACAAAAAATTAGGCAGGGCTGGGTGCAGTGGCTCACGCCTGTAATCCCCGCACTTTGGGAGGTCGAGGTGGATGGATCATGAGGTCAAGGGATCAAGAACATCCTGACCAACATGGCAAAACCTCGTCTTTACTAAAAATACAAAAATTAACCAGGTGTGGTGGCGTGCTCCTATAATCCCAGCTACTCGGGAGGCTGAGGCAGGAGAATCGCTTGAACCCAGGAGGTAGAGGTTGCTGTGAGTCAAAATCGCACCACTGCACTCTAGCCTGGCAACAGAGGGAGACTCCATCTCAAAAAAAAAAAAAAAAAAATAGCCAGGTGTGGTGGTACACATCTGTAATCCCAGTTACTTGAGTGGCTGAAGCATGAGAATAGCTTGAAACTGAGAGTTGGAGGCTGCTGTGAGCCGAGATCACACCATGGCACTCCAGCCTGAGCAACAGACTGTCTCAAAAAATAAAATAAAATAAAAAATAAAAGCTGAAAACACATTTCCATTTTGTGGTGTCATTTCCTATATGGAATCCCAACCTAAAATTGATCCCCCATCCTGCTGTGCCATAACACTTGTGTGTAACCCCATTAAATGTCCCCTTGGCATCAGTAGCTCATGGTCATTGCTGTTTATCTAGCTCATACCCATTCCGCATGCTCCACATAAACATGAGCAAAGCAAGGACAACATTTGGAATATACTGTCAAATAGCACAAGAACATTGGAGGTGCTGTCTGTGGTATACACACACATGAGTACAATACATACACATGAGTGCAAATAAAATCGAGGTGTCAGAATCCTCAATTTTATTTGTACTCCTATGTGTGTATTAAGCTCTATACAATTGTATCAACTGTTTAATAAATATCCACTACTTCTGTTTTTAATGAGAATTTATCACATTGGTAGAATCTGAATTTTGGCTGGAATTAAATTTCAACATGAATTTTGGAAGGGACAAAACATGCTACCATAACACCTAGGGTTTCCAATTCCAGGGTCAGAAGAGCGCTTCACCTGTGAGGGTTTTCTGTGATGGTTTGAGGTTAGCACAGCTTCTAGGTAAACTTTTCAGAGAATTCCACCGGCCTACGTTCATGAGACACCAATAATAGGCATCAGGAACATCCTCTTTGTTCACTCTTCTCCTTTACCTTTCCTGTCCATTGTGCTTATAAGTCCTCTCTTCAAAGACCGCTCCGTTAAATGCAAATATGGCAAATAACTCCAAGCTGCCTTAAAAGGATTTTTCTTCTCTACCTTGAGAAATAATGAGTTTACTCTGCATCCCAGGGCCGGAACATGCAGATGTGATGTCATGTCCTTATTTCCTTTCAACAGGCATTAGCAATTTCTTAATGTTTCACTTTTATTCAGTCACTACTCTTTCTTCCCAATTTAAGTGTTATAAGCTGGTTTTCGTCTGCTTGTTCATCTTGTTCCTTGTTTTCTAGTTTTTCAAATACCAGAATCTTATAGTACCATAATTGTATGGAAAAAAAATGCATAGAATAGGCTGAACTAGCTGAAGATACTATGAAATCAATATTCGAAAATTCATACATTTAGGATTTTTCCTGTAAATGTCATGAAATAATGGCAATTTTTTAGGTCACAAATCTTGATCCTTTTTAGTTGACTGTAAAATTCCAGGTACAAAATTGACAATAAAATAAATTGGATTACATGAAAGATCATTACATTTTTAGGGAATGATAATGAAGCCTGTTTCATATAGACAAGGAATGGATAGTGTTCATTTAAGTAATTTAGCTAAAATAGCATTCCTGTGCTACTTCCGGGAATCTCTGTTGAAAAATTTATTTGGAAACTGCTTAACACCCATAAGTGCCCCAATAGTTCAAATAATAAAACTCTGTTTGACATGGTGATTTACATCAGAAACAGGTTAACTGAAGGGGAAAATGTGGTTTTAATTTTTGTTGATGAAATGTCATATGTTTCATATATAAGATAGTTCACTTGGAACTGAATAGATAAAGCAATCCAAGATTTATCTGATTTTAATGTTTCACAATCATTTAGTATTTCTGAGTGGAAATGCCATGAACGGATTCAAGGAACGTTATTAACTTTTATTACCCATTAATGATTTTTAAATGAACCAAAATGGAAAAAGTGTTTCACAAAATAATTATATATTTTTCCATTCTTTCAATGGATATGTATACTTGATTGTCAAGAAAATAGAATTTTATCAGTTATATTTATTATCACTTTACTGAGGACTCTGCTTCCAATTGTTCACACACATGAATACACATACACACACACACACACACACACACACACATCACAGACCTTATACATTCCTCTCCATATTTCTGCCGGGTCAAGGGGATGCATTGATAATCAATGTTATAATCTTCATTTAGTAATTAATCCATGCCACAATACCAGTCCATCTGACACTTATGATACATGGTGATGATATGCTGGATTGTAACTAGGTCATACAGTACTAATAAGGACAATTGTTGGCTGAGTGTCTAACTGAAACTTGAGATTCGAGTCTTTGCCCAATTGTGTTTTTCTTCTATTTCCAGTTCTCGCTACTCTTATTTTGTTCTCTGTTCATTTCACAATAATTTCACTAAAATAACCTTTTGGACATATCTTTGAACTTGGGAGAAGTCACACTGATGGTGAGGCCAGGCTGAGAAGATCATGAGGATGTTTGCCTTTGCCTCAGCTCTTCAAGTAGATTCCCCATCTTATTGTGGGTTTGCATGTGAAATGTAAGGTAAGGAATTAGACAATGAGGGAAAAGGGAAAAGGCACTGATAGACACTCTAAACAATATTTAGCATGTTTTAGTTTCCTATGTGATTGCCCATTAATAATTTGGCAGAAAAAAATCTTATCTTATTCTATCATCTTCCTATATTTTCCTTCTGCTCCCCTTCTCATCTTAGTATTTTCTGCCTTTGCATTTTAATATATCTCCTTTCCCATGTTTTTTTACTCCTGTCTTCATTCTACCCATCTGATATTGGATAACCTTTTGTGATATTACATCAATTTATATAGAAGCATTTCCACATCTAGCATTGAAGTGGTTGATTATTCTTTTCGACTGTTTTGCCTGCACCTATAAATCTAATGCCAGGCAGGTGAATGGGTGTGCCTCCCATCTGTGGGCTGTTTCAACCATGTAGGTGAAGAGCCACTTCCGCTCTCAACCCCCGTCTATCTTTTTCAGAGCAGTCACATTTAACTCCTTAAGCTACAATCACAACTTAAACCTCTGTTGCCTAACTGCTCCATGGTTGTCCCACTGCTCTCAAAAAAAAATCCAACCTCTTGACCTTGAATGCCCTCTGTAACTTTGTACCTACCTCAGTTTCTGCCTATCTCCTTTTGCTCCCCCCTTTCTGCACCGTGCTCCATCCATGTTCACTTCTCAGTTCCTCAGACAAGTCAAACTCTCTGTCACTCTGGGGGAGATTCGGGGAGGGACTGGACAGAGGCTTTGCACATGCTCTTGCCATTGCTTAGAATCTTCCTCCAGTTCTTTGCTTGGCTTTCTTATTTTGTACTTCAGGTCTCTATTTAAATATTGTCAACTCAGGCCTTTCCTAACTACTTTTTTTTGGGGGGCAGGGGACAGAGTCTCAGTCTGTTGCTTAGGCTGAAGTGCAGTGTTGTAATCTCAGCTCACTGAAACCTCTGCCTCCCAGGTTCAAGCTATTCTCCTGCCTCAGCGTCCCAAGTGATCCTCCCACCTCAGGATCCCAAGTAGCTGGGATTACAGGTGCATGGCACCAAGCCTGGATTTTTGCTCATTTTAAAAATGTATAATTTGGTTTTTCACGATTGAGTTGTTTGGGCTCCTTATATAATCTGATAATTAATCCCTTGTCAGATGGGTAGTTTGTAAATATTTTCTCCAATTTGTGGGTTGTCTCTTCACTTTGTTGATTGTTTCCTTTGCTAGGTAGAAGCTTTTTAGCTGGCTGTGATCCCATTTGTTCATTTTTGTTTTGGTTGCTTGTGCTTTTGAGATATTGCTCAAGAAGTTTTTGACCAGACCAATGTATGAGAGTGTTTTCCCAGTGTTTTCTTCTAGAAGATTTATAGTTTTATATCTTAGATTTGCTTTAGTCCTGTTTTATTTGATTTTTGTCTATGGCAAGAGATAGGGATTTTGTTTCATTCTTCGGCATATAATTATGTCTAGTCATCTCCCTTCTAAAGAGAACCCCCCAAGTACCAGGCACTCAAGAAGAACATTTTCAAGACCACAGGCCTTTCAATATCAATGTATGATTTTTGGAAGGTATCTCATCAGAACTTCTTGAACATTGGAAGGGCTGACAAACTGTGGCCCCCAGGATAAATCTGGCCATCGTTCAGCTCTTTTGTAAATAAAGTTTTATTGAAACACAGTCATGTTTATTCATTTATGTTTGTCGTTGACTGCTTTTGCCCTACAATGGCAGAGTGTATGACTTACAAGCCCTTAACTATTTACCATTTGGGCAAAGACAAGAAAATTTTCTAACCTTTCCATTAGACCATTCAAACTAGATTTCATTTTAACATTAAGACATCAAATTATTAATCAATGTGAACTTACAGTACTCAATGCAACCAGAATCCTACTAAGTGCCATCCGCACGAACTCCATAAGGCTCCTGTTAGATTTTTCTCTCAAACAAATGCTTGGCTGCATTGCACCTTGGACGTTCTATTTGCAGTTTGCCATCCTTTTTAATCGGTTAACAACTTGCCTTCTTTACATTCTCCCTCTCTGCTGCCCCCAACATAGTGTATTCCTATTGCCATATTTGTGTGCTATGATATTTAGAAATGCTTCTTCAAGTTTATAAGACTCCACAGAAATCATCATTGATTCCTCAGGAAGGGTGTTTTGGAATGGTTCATGTTCCTCACCATTTACAACTTACGTCTAGAATTGCATATAATCCTGAAAATGTATCATTCACCAGATACTCTGAGAAAATGAGTTAAAATAATATTGCATATTTATTCAAATTATGTAGACCCAGAGAAGAAACAGTCATATGAAGGTCTGGTTGGTAAAACAAAAAATTCTCTTAGAAAAAATAGATAATATTTAAATTCATAAATAAGCTGGAGCTGGGCGCTATGGCTCACACTTGTAATCCCAGCATTTTGGGAGCCAGGGTAGGAGGATTGCTTGAGCTCAGGAGTTCAAGACCACCCTGGGCAATATAATAAAATCTCATCACTACAAAATATAAAAAATATTAGCCAGGCATGGTGGTGCACGCCTGTAGTCCCAGCTACTTGGGGGACTTGGGTAGGAGGATCACTTGAGCCCAGGAGGTCGAGGCTGCAGTGAACTGTGATTGTGCTGCTGCACTCCAGTCTGCGTGACAAAGCAAGACCCTTTCTCAAAGAAATAAATGAATGAATGAATGAATGAATGAATAAAATAATCTGGAAAATGCAACTAATAGAAATAATAGTTTACATTTTAGGCTCAAAAGAAATAGGCATTTTATGGAAGTGATAGAAAGATTTGGAAAGGCTGGAAAATATCTTTTCTTAGTTAACATTTGAATGTTTATAATTTTCTGTCAATTTGTAAGAATATGTGATGATATTTATTCTGACGTTTATTTTACTAGGTATAGATTTTTCTCTGTAATTGTGAGAAATATACTGTTAAATAGGAAACAGAGTTGATGTTATACATAATGTTTTCTTACAGAAATTATGAACAGATAAATATTCTCCTTCTGCTTTTTCCTGTCTAGAACAGTGTCTGGAATA
Source organism: Piliocolobus tephrosceles (assembly GCF_002776525.5). Lineage (NCBI taxonomy): Eukaryota > Metazoa > Chordata > Mammalia > Primates > Cercopithecidae > Piliocolobus > Piliocolobus tephrosceles. The sequence continues at coordinate 167,733,692 of NC_045437.1, forward strand.
CAGTAGACACTCAATAAATTATGGAATAAATTAATAAATAAAAATTAAGTTGAAGTCACATTCTATATTAATGGGCTTGAAAAATACTTACTTTTTTCACTGGGGTTATGATTCCTGAATAAGTTTATAACTATATTTTTGGCTTTCGCTTATTACAGAATCACTTAAAATAAGGTTGCTGCCCGGGAAAACATTTGGGCAACATGCAAGGAGGATTGCCCAACCTGATTCTAATTCTTGTGTGTGGTTCACTAGTAAGCAGTCATGGAAGGACTCAACTTCCATATTTATTTTGAACACTTGCTTCAAGTATTCAAATAATATAAGTTGGCTTATTAAAATTAATATGCCAATAAGGATAGACAAATAGATTCATGTAACAGGACAGACAGTCCAGAAGCATATGGTCAATTTACATACATGATCAATTCATTTTTCATGAAGATGCCAACACAATTCAATGGAGAGAGGAAAATCTTTTTAACAAATGAGAGTGGAACAACAGGATGCACACAAGGAGAAAATATCAACTCCTAACTTTCACTGCACACAAAAATTAACTCAAAATGGATCATAGAACTTAATATAAAAGCAAAAATGATAAAACTTTAAGAAGAGAATATCTATGATCCTAATATTTGCAAAGATTTGTTAGACAAAACACAAAAAGAACTAAGTATAAAAGAAAAATACAATAAATTATACTTTCTCTTAATTATAAACTTCTGCACGTTAAAAAAAATAAGAAAATTAAAAGGCAAGACATAGATTGAGAAGAAATGCTTGCAAGGCATATATTTAAAAATTGGATTACCTAAAAATTTAACTTGATAAAGTAAACCTATGCCTACACAATGATATTGACATTTTAAATAATTATCTAAGAAAAATGAAAGTATACGTCCACAAAAAGTCATTTACAAATGTTTACAGTAGCTTTGCTCATAGTAGTGAAAATCTGGGAATAACATAAACATACATCAATAGATAAATGAACACATAATTATAGCATGTTCATACAGTAGAATGTTGTTTCACAGTACAAATGAATAAACTACTAATATACACTACATGGGTCTCTTTGAATAATGTGCTGCTAAAAAAGTCAAATACAAAAGAAGTATAGGTACTGAATTATTCCATTTATATGAAACCCTAGAATAAGCAAAGCTAATCTGTAGTGACAGAAAGTATATCAGTGATTGTTTGGTGGGTAGGTGCATGAATGGAAAATTGACTACCAAGGTTATGGACATTTTCTTTTATTTATATCTTTGTTGGTGACATGGATATAATCATTTGTCAAAACTCATCAAATTGTGTACTTAAAATGGGTGCATTTTATTGTATGTGAGTTATACATTAATGAAAAAGACATTAAAAAGAAAAAAATGTTAAATGGGTAAAAGGTATGAATAGATAATTTTTAAAAAGACACAAATCTCCAAGAAGCTCATGAAAAGTACTCCATTAGTCATCAGGAATATGCAAATTATAACCACTGTGAGATGTTATTCCATATTTATCACAAACATCTACCCTATCACTCATTAGTTTCACTCCTGGGTCTGAATCCAAAATAAATAAGGACATATATCTACTAAGACTTGTGCAGGCTTCCTTTTCCCCCCACATATAAGTGAGATCACACAGTGTTTGTCTTTCCTTATCTGGCTTATTTCACTTAGTATAGCGTCCTCAAGATTCATCCATGCTGTTGAAAACAGCAGAATTTTCTTCTTTTTTAAGGTTCAATAATATTCTATTGTATGTTTATACCACATTTTCTTTATCCATTTATCTGTTGATAGATAATTTGTTCCCATATATTGACCGTTGTAAATAATGCTGCAGTTAACAAGGGAGTGTAGATATCTCTTTTATATACTAATTTCATTTTCTTTGGATATATACCCAGCAGTGGGATTGCTAGATCAGATGGTAGTTCTCCTTTTAACTTTTTGAGGAACTTCCATATTGTTTTCCATAATGGCACTATTAAATTACAATCCCACAGACAGTGTATAAGGGTTCCCATTTCTCCACATTCTCACCAACACTTGTTATCTTTTGTCTTTTTAACAGCCATTCTCACAAATAGATGGTAATATCTCCTTGTGATTTGCATTTCCTTGTTGATTAGTGATGGTGAGCATCTTCATATACCTACCTGCTGAGTGCAATAATGGTTACCATGAGTGGAGGATGAGGTGAAGGGAAGATAGGCAAAGGGTACAAACCTTCAGTTATAGGTGAGTAAATGCTAGAAACCTAATGTACAGCATTGTGACTATCATTAAGAATTATTATAATTAATAATTGAAATGTGTTAAGATAGTAGATCCCAAGCATTCTCACCACACCCAAAAAAGGTAACTATGTGATATGATGATACTTTAATTAGCTTGATTGTGGCAATCATTTCACAGTGTCTACATATATCAACACATTTCACGATAAACCCCAAATGTGTGATTTTTATTTGTCAATCATACCTCAATAAAGCTGGAAAAAAATTAGACATAAAAAGTAAAATTAGGAGAAAAATACTTTGTGCAAGAATGTTTATACCTGCTTTAGCTATAAGAGGCCCAAACTAGAAAAAAAAATCAGTATAATAAACAAATGTAAAATACGCATAAAATGCAATTATACTTACCTTTAAAAAGAATTGTACTACTCACTTAAAAAGCCACATTGAAATGTTTGAAAAAACATTCTGCTAAGCCAGAGGCGTCAGTCCAACAGTATAATATATATGGTATCATTCTATTCATATAAAGTTCATGAATGGCCAAGTATTCTTTGGGGATAGAAATCAAAACAGTGGCCACCTATGGAGGGAAGATTGGCTGGAAAGGATGTGAGGAAACATTCTGGGGTGAAAGAAATGTCCCTTGCCCTGACTGAGGTGCCCATGACATGGTTGTATATACCTGTTAAACTCAATGTTTTTAGAAACTTGAATTTAAGAACTCCAGATTGGTTACAATTTACTCCACATCGATTTTATCTCAAATAATTAAAAAAAAAAAAAAACAGCCAAGACAATTGAGTAATTATAGCCTTTAACACCCCTTTGCTGTCACGGATAATCTGGCTAATAAGCATATAGTTCTGAATTAATGTTAAAACCCTACTTCATCTACTTTTCTTTGAAGAAAGTTATTTTAAAAATCATTCTTTTAAATACAATTTTATTATCTTTTAGTATTAGAATATTTAATCCATAGTTCATTCATCATTGCCAGCATCCAAAGAAGTAAAATGACATTTATTGTTTTGTTTAGTAGTACTTGAGATTTTTCACTTAAGAACCAATTATTATTATTATCATTTGGATTTATTTTCTATAGCAAGGAAATATTTACCGAATACTGGTGAGAAGCCAGTGGAAGAGACCAAGAATATCTAAGAGAAGCAGTTGTTATTAGTTGAAAGGTTTGAGATTTAAGACCTACCAGACAACAGAGAATGCACAACAGAGAATGCTCTCTGCGAGAGCCTCACCTTGTGACGTTTGTTCTTTACCTTTTTAGTTTGGTTTTTAGCATGGCATGCTGAGCACCTCTGAGTTTTCAGGGAAGGAGCTGATGGAAACAGGAACAGAATAGCTGGGAGCTCCAAGATTCATATTCCTTGCAGGAGTTGGTGTGAGTTTTTGAGGCTGCTGAGTAACAGGAACCGCAAGCCTTTGTGGCCTGGATGTATCCTGGCAACCTGTCAACAAAAGGGACGGGACTGAGTTCTCTAGTAACTGATGGGAAACAGAGAGCAAAGTAGGTATGGATTTCAGCTTTCTTTTAAATTGATTTCAGGAACTTTACCGACGGACTGAGCAACCAACAGGGACAGATAAATTTAAGTCACAGGCTCTTCTTGCTGTAGAAACACAACATTTTATTTTAAGGAAGAAAACAATATTTACTGATTATCTTATTGATCTTTTCTAGGGACTTTAAAAATACTGTGACAGTTAATACTGACTGTCAACTTGATTGGATTGAAAGATGCAAAGTATTGTTCCTGGGTGTGTCTGTGAGGGTGCTGCCAAAGGAGAATAACATTTGAATCAGTGGACTGGGAAAGGCAGACCCACCCTCAATCTGGGTGGGCCCCATATAATCAGCTGCCAGTACGGCCAGAATAAAGCAGGCAAAAGGTGGAAGGACTTGTTGAGTCTTCTGGTCTTCAGCTTTCTCCTGTGCTGGATGCTTCCTGCCCAGGAACACTGGACTCCGGGTCTTCAGCTTTTGGACTCTTGGACTTACACCAGGGGTCTGCCAGAGGCTCTCGGGACTTTGGCCACAGACTGAAGGTTGCACTGTTGGCTTCCCTACTTTTGAGGTTTCTCTACTTCTCAGCTTGCAGATGATCTATTGTGGAACTTCACCTTCTGATTGTGTGAGTCAATACATCTTAATAAACTCCCTGTCATATATACACCTATCCTATTAGTTCTGTCCCTCTAGAGAACCCTGACTAATACTAATACCATCTATATAGAAGAGCTTGGGCTGGGGGCAGTGGCTCACACTTGCAATCCCAACACTTTGGGAGGCTGAGGCGGGTGGATCACTTGAGGTCAGGAGTTCAATACCTGCCTGGTCAACATAGTGAAACCCGGTCTGTACTAATACAAAAATTAGCCAGGCGTGGTGGCACACACCTGTAATCCCAGCTATTTGGGAGGCTGAGGCAGGAGATTCGCTTGAACCCTAGAAGTGGAGGTTGCTGTGAGCCGAGATTGCGCCATTGCACTCCAGACTGGGCGACAAGAGCGAAACTCCATCAAAAAAAAAAAAAAAGAAGGAAAGAAAAAAGAAAAAGACGATGAAGATCTTGTTCTCCTCTAAAGATGGATAATCTCCGTGACTCTCAAAGCGTGTTCTATGCTTTGGTCTAAAATGCAAGCAACTACAAGATGCAGAAGCTTTGCTTTCTATTTTTCTACCATGTCCTAAGACATAGAAAACATTTTAAAAACTAAGGCCAGTATTTAAAAATACATCTGAAGTAGTGTTTACAAGATTCATATTTTAAAATATTCTGAGATATTAAGATAATTGTAGTACAATTCCACAATGAAATACTCTGCAAGCATTAAAGCCTATGAGGCAATAGTTTATTGACCTGGGAAAAAGTTTACAATATATTGCTAAATGAAAAGGAGAAGCTACAAAAACAGAATAAATAGTATAATCTCATCAAATTCTTTGTGTGTGCTCATGTGCACACAAACACACAATTAACTCAAAGAATATACATCCCAGTGTTAACAGTGGTTACGTGTGAGTGGTGAGATTAAAGAACATTTTACTGAATGTTCCTTACTGGTTAGCAAAAAAAAAAACACACACACACACACACACAAAAAAACTTGACCTCTTGACCTCTAATATTCCCCAACCTTGCCCCTTGTCCCCAGATAATGTAATTGAGATGTGGAGGTAATTCACAGGACTCTTAATTCTATTGAAGTGACTCTTCAGTCCACACAGTCTAGAGATCCCAAGGGACAGTAACATTTCACATCCTGACTTGCAGTAATGCTCTAACTATTCTAGATATCTAGTTTATGATATAATATAAAATATTTCTAATTTAGATGCTTCTGAAATCATAAGATACCATATACAAATAATAATACATGTATACAATGACAAAGAGCTGATATAGTATCAGTGAGTAAATGTTGAGATAGGGGCAAGAAAACCGTTTTACATGTTGCCTTTTACTGACCTGTAGGCCCCTAGTTAACACACTTGTCACTTTACAAAAACTGCATGTTTTATCGGCCCTATTGTGAACTAAATGTGATCTTTCTCAAAAGAAAGTGCCCAATAAATAAACATTATTTCAAATGCACACCCAATATTCAGTCCAGTGGCTGGCTATTTGGGCCAGATGGCAGAAGAAGAGACAGGAAGTGTTGGCCTATGAGAGGACAACCTCAGGAAAACATCACGAGAGTGGATATTTCTGAGCTAAAGCAGGGCAGAGTCTCTATTCTGGCTGGAGCAACTCTTAGGAGTCCAAGAATAACAGAGCTTGCGGGCTTTGTTAGCTGTAGCTAATGGTGCACTCACGATCCGCTCTTCCCTGGTGCAGTGGCTGAGTTGCCAGCTGCTTTTCTGTATTCATCGAAGCTGCTTCTAAAACTGGCTGGAGTGGAGCCTTTGTTTCTCAAATTCTGGACTCATTTTTAATTCACGGGTTTGTAGTTTCAGTCAGAATTGAACTTCCTGGTGTTCAAATGTATTTCATCTTGGCAAAACAGGCATTCCTAGGTGCTCTGTCTCTCTCTCTCCTTCTCCCTGTCTTTGTGTCTCTCTGGTCTTTTCGAGGGACCAAAACTTTTAAGCTGCTCGTATTGTTTTTTAAAGCATGCGCAGAGGCATCTTGGACATCAAATAGCTCTTACAAAACACAACCTTTTGATGATTTAAGTGTAAATGAAGCAGAAACATATGGATTCTATTTGCCATAAATCACACGCGTTCCTAAAAAATCAAGGAGGGTATGTGTTTTACACGATGTATTCTGTTTAGTTGAACCCAAAACATCTGAAGAATACTTGGAGATTGATGAATCCAAAATATTTACCCATCCCTATTTATAACATTGTGGGGGAGCCCTTGATTTATGGTGACAACTAAACAGCTTACATCTGTTGAGTGGGCAACCAGCAACCAGTGTGAGCTTCAAAGATAACCGTGTTCCTTCTTCTGTTCTGGCTCCAGGCATTCAAGACAGCCTTAGATCAAAGACACTGAAGCCTTTACTTGAGCTGGTCTGGTTTGCTCTTGCTTGAGCTTTTCTCACCTAAAACAATTGCCAGTTATTTCATGTTATGTGATATCCAATCATGCTTGTGTCACTGTGGGATGATGCCAACCTCCAGCAATAATCCAGATCTGACCCCTTGTGGCAGCAGCCCCACCATAAGGAATTCTGGATTATTTTCCCTTCATAAAACCACAGCTGTTGTGCCTGCACAAGCCCCTGACTTTTTCATTAAAGGAATAAATCTCATTTTCATAGAGCAGGAGAAATGCTTCTCCTTGCTGGTATCTCTGCCCATCCTCAAGATTCTTCATTGATGCAAAGTCCAAATCTTACTTTGCAAGCTACCGATAATCCTTTGGAGTTTATTTAAACTTGGCAGAGACTACATTCTGTGAGAAAAAACAAAAAATTGCAATGGCAGCAGCAGGGATCCAAACAGGATGTTCGCGAAGTCTGGAAAAATAGGTCCACTGAGTGCCTTGTTCTCATCCACCCAATTATTGTTTACTTCATTCTTATCACCTAACCCAGAAGCAGCAGGTTCCAGCCACCTGATGTCTGTTATCTCAAATCCTTTAACCACCCTACAAGGTAGGCATTAGTATCCTTGTTTGATAGATTAGAAAACGGAGGCTCAAGAGCATTAAGCAACTTGCCTCATTGGCAAGGCTATTCCAAAGCAAATCTGGGATGGACGTGTGTGTCTTTCTGGTGCCCAAATGGCTTCCCTTCGCTGCCTTCTGCTAGATCTTGCTGCCATATTCCCATGCCCAGCTCATAGAAATAATATCTTCTATGAGTTGCCCAGACTCAGTAAACATTTAAAACCTAGACCCTCATATCCCTGAAACAGGATGCTTGAAGAAACACTGAAGAAACATTATATATAACACTGAAGAAACATTCCCTGTCCATAGGAAGGGAGATCAAAAGACAGAAATCCTTCTATCTATCCTGGCAACGTTTTTATTATGAGTCCGACCTCAAAAGAGAGAGTCATTTTTCAAATATGCCTTTTGTCACAAGAACAGCCTTTGTGTAAATTGAGTTTTGTATACTGTACTAGACTGAACTTTAAAATGTCTAAATTTAAAATAGTGCAAAAAGTGTCTTGTGGTAGATTCAAAGGAAAGGAGGAGAGAGTGCACTTTAAATACTTTAAAACTTTAAAAATGTATTGTATTTGGTGCACCGGAGTCCTGTCTATCAGATCTTAAATCGTCAAGGAATCCTTGCCCTAAGATAGTATAGTATTTCTCAGCCTTTTTGTGTTAGTGTCCTTCTGCCACAAAGACTTTTAAGGTTTATTTTCCTAATCTTCCCTCATCCACTGTGAAATTTTAATATATCACAGATATACCTTATATCTATTTATGTACTGTGGTTCTTTGGCCCGCCACAAACAAATGCAATATCTAAGATTATGTCACCCTTGAAACCAGTTTTCACTGCTTCCATGGGGAATGCATGCTGAGGGTCATATATCCAGAGAGCTGACAGTGTTGGCCTCAGATGATCTCATGGCCAAGCTGATGTACAGAAAAAGTGGCCAGGAGGCTACAGAAACCATGGTAATCCTCCACAGATTGCCTAAACAAAAGAGAGCGGCAAACTTTCCCTTAAGTGTGTTCAAGAGAAAAATGGACTTGTTTGAAAAAGGGCAATAAATTTATGATATTTTCTATGTATTTGAGTGGTTTTTATCATAGAAATAGAACTCTTGGAGCTGAAGTGGACTTCAAAATTGCATCAAGTCCAGCCAACTGTCCTCAGGCAAAAAGATATTTTGGGTCCGACTTTTTAAATTGATGAAGCATTTAAGTAGAGAATATTAAGCTATTTGTTTATGTGGCACAGATTTAAATTTTGACACCAAGAAAAAAAATATTATCAGAAGACGCCTTTGCTTTATCTTTGCCATAAGAAAAACATTGCCAGGACAGATAGAAAGATTTCTGTATTTTGATCTCCCTTCCTATGGACAGGGAATGTTTCTTTAGCATTGTATCTAGTGTTCCACAGATAATAAAAATATTTTGTATATAATGTGTTGTAAAGCCTCCTGTTTCAGGGATGTGAGAGTCTAGGTTTTAGATGTTTGCTGTGAGTCTGGGCAACTCATCACAATCCTGGCTCTCCAGGCTGCCCTGGCTCAGTTTTCTACCCTGGTCTTCCACCTCTTTTCCTAACTTTCCCAGCACCCCTAAATCAGGACCCGGAGCAGCTTTACATAGTAGATTCTCCGTGATTATTTGCCTACTATGCTGGGCACACACCTTATTTTGTTAAAAGAGATAATAGTGACAAGTGGGTTGAAGATAACCAAAGTTACAAGATGTTAAGACCAGATTCACGTTTAAAGATTTTTACCTTATAATGTTAACATTTTGAAACAATTTTGCATCTTTTTGGAGATTTGGCAGAAGTCCAAGACCTTATGGCATGTGAACAATAAATATTTAATCAGTAGTTTATCACCCAAAGGTTTCTAAAGCCGGTTTAAATTAGAGTGTTCATGGCTGATAATAGTCTAATATTTGATGTTTTCATGTGTGTTTTATGAAGTGCTTTTCAACTCCTTAATTAAAGATAGTAAGTTATAAGGAAATTCCTTCTAATTGTCCTTCTTTCCACCAGTCTCAGAGAAAGGGATATGTTTCTCTCCAGTAATTTGCCCTAGTTAGCCTCTCCTCTCTAGCACCTTTAGTTTCTTCTATTCTGTTGGCTTCCTCCCCTCGACTTTTAAACAGACTCAGCTGTCCTCTATCTTAAAAGAAAGTAATCTGCATTTGCTGTGTGTTCCTACCTACTTCTTGAATAGGAGTGATCCAAGCCCCTGGCTCTATTTTATACACACATACACACACACACACACACACACACACTTAATCACCTCTCTACCCCATCATTTGGTTTCTATTGCTTCTCTCACTGAAGCGTCTTCTGAGAACATCACTGGTGTGCTCCCAATCGGCTCAGCCAAGACCTTTTCCTGGTTTCCACCACCCACCATGACTTTGATACATTTAACTGTTGCCCTCCCATCGACTAGAAATTCTCTTCTCCTTTAAACACCTCATTGATTTTGCAGGCAAAAAAAGTCACAAGTTTTTAGACTGACTTCAAGACCTGATTAGTGTGAATATAATCTATCCAAGTAGTAAAGAGTTCAAGACCTAAGTCACAGCCACAGTGCTTGGTGTGGACGCTGTCTGTCACCACTGTGAGTGAGTGGAGAGAGAGACGACAGCTGGTTAGCAGGGAGCACTGGATTCTGAGATGTGGAGATTATTCTTGCTGCATGCCAAGTCTCATACCAGGCACTTTGCTATTGGGATCACCCTTTGCTATGATAGGTGGAGTGTTCTGTTTCTCTTCCTTTCCTAATTTCCTGCAGATCTTTGCTAAAATAGAAACTTGGTTAGAGTAATAACATGAAATTTTACCAAGAGATGATCAATATCAGCAAGACTAAGTCTAAGTCTTTTAGAGGCTTTCCTTGAACCCTGAAAGCCCTAAGCTGACTCAGGTAAAGACCTGTACCATGCCCCTCTAGTCCTTGCTAACTACCTAATGAGGCTGAATTCAGGGCCCATGGTAAGGAATGAGGATGCTAGAAAAACAAAATACTGTACAGACACTCCCTAGGCTGACTTCATATGAACCAAAATGAAACTTAATAGGAAAACATCCTTTGAATCAGTGATTCTTAAATGGTGATAATTCCTCCACCCCAGGAACATTCTGCAATGTCTACAGACATTTTTGGTTGTCACATATAGGGTGAAGGGGAGTGCTGCTAGTGGATAGAGGACAAGATGCTGCCAAACATCCTAAAAAGCACAACCAACTCCTCCACACACACAAAATTATCTGGTCCAAAACATCAGTAAATGCCAAGGTTGAGGCTTGTGCGCTGAACTCTCAGATATAAAATGGACTCTGAGTGGCAATGTTTTCTTTCTAGAACAGGCAGAGTCAACCGGCTTTTTCCAGATTCATGGTTCATAACCAAGGGATTCCATTGCAAACGAAGCAGCAGGCACAGAGAGTCTCTACAGCTTGTTCATATTTCTACAGCCAATATGTGAGGACACCTTGGAAATGTGCACACTGGCCCTGCCTGACTCACTTCACGGCCCACGCTTTTTTCCATATCACCTGCCCCAAGCAGCTGAACTGCAGACATTCAGTTGTATGTGACTAAGGGCTAAATCACTTCTGCAATGCAAAAATTAACTAGAGAAAATGCAAAGACAGAGAACTGAGACGAAATGTTCCCTGTGAAGTTTGTAACGGAATTAGAGTGGGACGGAATGAAGCTAGGGGGTGTCTGATATGTGGGCAAGTACAGACTCTGAGGTGTGAGGTCAGAGCCAAGTTATAGGAAAATAAGATGAGGTCAGCTGGCTCCTAGATAAAGCAAATGACTGGTAAAGGCTTTTACAAAAGTGATGACCCCAGCCAGGTGAACCTGGTCTTTACCAGATTCTCTCTTGCGTATGCCCTATTTGTTATATCCTCTGGACCTGGAATCACCCAGCTCTCCTGTCCTCCCCAGTTTCCACCACAAGTCACCTCTCCTTTCCCTTTGTTCTCCTCTAAAGCTCCTTCTCAGAGCAGCTCTTCAATAAACAACCATGAATTTTCAACTTTTTGGCTAGTAAGATAGTACTTATGCTTCACATTGTTATTATTAACAATATATTATCTCTCCAACATCAGACTCGGAATGGAAAATTTTATTTATACTATTGTAAAGTCAATGCTTTGGGAAATATTAGCTATTTTTGCAGACGAAACTCTATTCCATCTTATTTTGGAAAAGAGGCATCTGAAGTCCAGAGGGGAAAAAATTATCCACCCAGTTTAAAGTAGAGCCAATGAAAATATGGCCTTTCTCACTCTGTCTTTTGTTATTTATTGTTAATTTTCTTGGATGGGCAGTATGTGCACACACACACACACACGCATATATACACACACACACACACATATACACACACATATACACACACATACACACACACATATATATACACACACAGTACAAAACTGAAAATAAAAAAAAAAAATTCTATTTCCACCCCTGACTCACCAGGTTCCCACTCCAGGACCCTACTGTAGCAGCAGCTTCCACTACCAATTTCTTGTGTATCGTCCCAGAAAATCTATGCATTTACAGATGTACATCTATGTGTGAATATTGCCTCTTGGCCTGAAACCAGTGCCCTTCCCATTCCTCTTTGTGGCCACCACAGCTTCTATTGCTCAAGACAAGCCATGACAAAACAGATGACACATTTGTGCTGTTGAAGGAAAACTCAGTGACTCAGATAGACACAAATTGTTCCATGTACCTTTCATCCTCATTACCAGGTAACTTTGCCAAGGTCAAGTGGTGACATTCTGATTTACCACTGAACTGACTGGACGTAACTCACATTTGATGAGAATATGAAATTCAGATATCAAAAAGGAAAAAAAATGCTTAGATTTTTGAGTTTCATAATTAAACTTGTTTTTATTGCTTTGTTGAGAATATTATTTCTCATTTAGTTCAATGGATGCAATCTATCTGAAAAGCTAAAAATAACATTTCTCCAAAATTGCCAATTAATACCTAAATCTTTAAATTTAAGGTCCAGAATCATCACATTTCTGAAATTTTCCTTTAGCATCTCAGGTAAAAGAGCCAAAAGGGTCTCATTGTTTTAACTGGCCAGATCAGGCTGAGCTTAATCCAAACTCCTGGTATGAAATGCAAATTTGGCTCACCGTGGCTGTGCCATTTACAAGAACCTGCATTTGAATAAACCAGGAATACATTTCTCTTGGCTCTTATAGAGCCCTTTTGATAATGACTCCAGCCCTCCTAAGGTTTTTATCCGGGTTGCCTGAAAGTGGACAATTTTTACAAGTTTGCTTTGGCACCCATGGCATGGATTTTTATGGAAAGTCACAGTTGCTTTAGTGGGCGCCAGTTTGCCAGCAGATCTCTGTGGGGGCCTCCCAGCCAATTTGATGAGAAGTATATACACCTAAAACATGCCAAGTGATGTGAGGAGTGACCTGTTCCCAGTTCTTTGCTCTCCTGCATATGACCATTGATACATCTTTGCTCTCAATTTAAGGACACACTATTGAGTATGTGCAGTATTTCTGAAGTCAAACAACCATTTCTATATGGACATCTCCTCTGCTTTTTCTCTGCAAACATGTCTGTTTCTCTGGGATTCGATCCAATTTATTCTATCATATCAAACTGTTAAGGCAACAATGATACATGTTCATTGGGAATATATATTCTTCATGAATGAAACAAAGTGAGGATTTGGTTAGGAGAAGGCGGAAATGTGGCCCAAGATTAATTCTCAATATGCCTTTTAATAACCAGCAGGAAAAATCACTCATTTAGGAGACTTCTAAATGAGTGTTCAGATGTATTTATGCGACCACATGTATATCATGATGTAATCACCAGGAAGTCAAACTGAGATTGACTTAGAGTTTACAAGGTTCTTGCCCCAAGATTAAGATGTGTCCCACATTTTTCCTTTATTTTATTATTTTTTCTATCTGCCATTTTACTCTCATGTCTTATTACTTTGTATTATTGGAAAGCTTATTGAAGTTTTACTTTATAAAACACTTAAGAAGACTAAGTTTATTAATGGCTTAATTTAGAAACAACACAATTCTCATTCAATAAATTAAACTAGAATTCTGTAAGCCAGTTATTTCGTATTCATAAACAATCCTCTTAGTACATTTTTTTTCAATAAGGCCAGAAAACTAATGTATGGCAGAGAAAAAAGTGTACATGAGAGTAGATTTTATGTTTCATGCAAACCAAAACTCAAAAGTAACCTGTTATTTTACAATCTTCACCTTCCCTTCAATTATACCAGCTTTAATATTTTTCCTTTGAATTCCCGAGTCAGATGGTTCTCTTAAGCTTCAGGATTATAAAAACAAGAAATCTTTCCAAAATCATATGGTTAAAGTCCCAATCTGCCATTAAAAATACTACTGGTGAGGCCAGTGCTGCATTCTCTGGACAGCTTTCATAGGCTATATGAACTCAGAGAGTTACAGCGAACTGTAGGGAGCATGGCATTCTGTACCATCCTGTCCCTGGAAAAATACCATGGCAGATTCTGGGAATTGTCTACTTAACATCTATTTCCTACCTCACTGGCCCTTTTCTCTTTCCAGTAAAGAGGCTGAAAAAAGACTTCTTTCCCATCTTCCCTTCCATCTGGGGACAGCCTTGTCACCAATTTCTGGCTAAAAAGACATAGGAGAGCATCATTAGAGTAGTGCTTTTCAAAATCAGCTGTGTATAGGCATCACCCGGACGGAGATAGTGCCAAAATGCTGAATCGGAATCAGGCAGGGCCAGGGATATTGCATTTTAATAAGTTCACTAGTGGTGGGTGATGCTGTGATCTGAGGACCACAATTTGAGTAACAAAGTCTTAATGGGCTTCTAGCAAGGATTTTCCTTCTTGATTTGGGCAGCAGGGAGAAAAATTCCTCTTGTTCTCCCTTCTGGCTTCCTGCTTTCTAATAGAATTGAACAAGGACATAAATGTGCAGTGGGGTGACCCATCTTATATCCAAGAGTAATGGAAGCTAACATGCTGAGAATAGCAGAATAGAAGAATAGAACATGTCTAGGACTTTGATGATGTCATTATGCCACTGAAGTCAGCTGATCTTGGCACCTTCTACTTCTAGACTTTTTAAAAAATGGAATAAGAGGTATCATTATGACTTAAGCCATTTCTTGTAATATTTTCTATTATATGTAACATAACAGTTCTTATATATTACACAAACTAACCTGGTACATCCAGAGCTAAGTTTATAACCTATCAGTCCTGAGGCAAATCCCATTTCTTATAGTCAGTAGCCTACAGAGAGTCACTGGGCCTGAGGAATGGTAATTCTTTGGCTGCCAAGTCTTCTGGGAGCAGAGAACATTCACTCATGTGCTGCTAGATGAAAAAAATATATATTCTTAGGATTGTGGCAATTAACCGGTGGTACAAAAATGGGAAAGAAGTGAATGGAGAGAGGCATAAGATTTGGAAGTGTTTCTTGTGTTTTCTTATTCTCTAATTAAACTATTCTGAGGAATGACAGAACAAGTGGTCTCCTATGAGTGAGCTCATAAAGTGAAGTTTGCTGCTGAAACTCATTGGCATCCAAAAGCATTTTTTGGTATCTAATACTGAAGGTATGGGTTGCAGAATTACAGTAAATTAACTAATGTGTACTATTTTGGAAAAGCATGACACTTGCTTCTCCTAATATTAAACAAATACAGGGTGAATATAACTTTGCTAACAATGCATTTTGAATTTGTTTGCTCTATCTTTAAGAATATTTTACCCCCAAAGTTCTGATAGTTCCAATTCTGTCTAACTCTTTGATAGCTTTCTCTCTCACATCTTAATTTTCTCCTAGTATTAGTTAAGTTACAATCTTATCTGCTGTGAAAAACAAACAATAGTAGCTTAAATTAGATACAAAATTATGTCTGCCTCATCTGACATCCAAAGACAGATACGGAACTTCATGGTCAGCTGCTTACGTTTCCACATTCTCCATTGGCTATTGAATGGATATGGTTCAATGCAAGTCCATTGGATTTCATCTTCCACTGCCTAATGTTTCCACATGAAAGAGATACACATCACTTTCCTTTTCTTCCCATTAGCCAAAGCAAGTTACACCTTTATGAAAGTTAGGGAATCACAATAACCACATGCCCAGAAGGAGGAGAATGAGAATATTTTTAAAGAGCCAAATAACTGCCACAGTATTTAAACAGTGAATTGCAAATGCCATGTAAGACTAGAAATGCTAGTAATCATAATTGCTAGAACAAAATCAAAATTAAATTACTCCCCCTAATTTTGCTGCCAACAACTTCATTAATCGCCATCCTCCCTACTTTGTGTACTTTTTTTTTTTTTTTTATGACTTACTCAGATACAGGTCATATCTACTAATGTGTGGCCTAATAGCCAGAGTAGAAAGGAAACCATGATTCTATCGGTCTATATTACATTGAGAAATTGGTCATGCAGCTAAAAGTTATCACCTTTGATGTTCAAAAAAAGTTATCTTTCAAAGCTATTTTTCATATTCCTCTAGAATTACTACTTTGGACAGTGCTGGAAGTAGGAAAAATTGTGAATAGGGTATGATTTAGAGACAGTTTATAACATTTTGAGGGTAATAGCCCCTTTCTACTCTCTATCTTGCTTTCCAAGTCTTCTGTAAGTCCAATACCAACACTTAAGTTTTCACTTTCCAAGGAGAAATTCTTATTCGGACTCAATTTCATCTCAAAATTTATGATCAAAATTTAACTGCACTGTGATCTATTCTTTAAAGACAAAGGTCTTTGCTAATCAATATGAAAAAAAAAAAAAAAGCAAAAACGTATTACAAAGTGTTTGTGGTCAAAAGGAATTGAATATGTAATTATTCCAACTAATAAATTTGTAAATTTACAAGGGCCTTCAATACCTTAAGCCAAAAGAGAAAGAATAGGAACCTCAGTGTTCAGGGAAAGAATTATGGAAGATCTCTTTGAACAGATCTTCCCTGGGGGTTTCCCTTAAATCACTCCATAGGCCTTAAAATGCTTGTTATAAACATGAATGATATATCTTTTTTATTATCCTGCTATTAAAGTAACCTGAATGACACCATCTGATGTTGGCGAAGATGCAGTTTAACTGACCTCTAATACATTGCCTTGTATTGGAATGGGATGACTTCTGTTGGAAAGGCAGTTTTGATGATAAACTCAATCAAGTAATCTAAGATTATGCATTAAATGTGATTGCTGATGAACGTGAGGCAAAATGCAAAAGAAACATTCAGTGGTCCTATACACAGTCCCTTCTCCTGGCATACTGCCTTCTTTGAGTTCCTCTAATACATATATGCCCCTTTGCTTTCCTGTGCTATTAGGTTTCCTGAAATGCACTCATCCCCCTTTCTCTATCCCATCTTACAGTTTTGCTGACTAATTCCTCATTGATTATGCTTTGTTTCAATGCTACTTCCTCTAAGAAGTCATTCAAGGCTCTGTGAGGAGCGGATTCAGTTTCTTCTATGTGTTTCCATAGGACCTTTACTTCCTCAAAGTACTGGTCACTCAGTAGGCTAGTCTGTACTACCCATAATAAGGAAAACCCCTCAGAGACAGTGGCTCCCTTGGTGCTATGGTTTGAATGTTTGTGTGTCCCACCTCCCCCTTGACCCACAAATTTATATATTGAAATCTTTTTTTTTTTTTTTTTTTGAGACGGAGTCTCGCTCTGTGGCCGGGGCTGGAGAGCAGTGGCCCGATCTCAGCTCACTGCAAGCTCCGCCTCCCGGGTTCACGCCATTCTCCTGCCTCAGCCTCCGGAGTAGCTGGGACTACAGGCGCCTGCCACCTCGCCCGGCTAGATTTTTGTATTTTTTTGTAGAGACGGGGTTTCACCGTGTTAGCTAGGATGGTCTCGATCTCCTGACCTCGTGATCCGCCCGTCTCGGCCTCCCAAAGTGCTGGGATTACAGGCTTGAAGCCCCACAGTATTTTAGGAGGTTTGGGGCCTTTGGGGAGGTGATTAGGTCATGAGGGCAGAACTCTCGTGAATGTAACTATTGCCCTTATCTTATAAAATAGGCTTTAAAAAGCTTGTTTGCTCCTTCCACTCTGTGAGGACACAATAAGAAAATAGCCTGCAACCCAGAAGAGGGCCCTCACCACAACCTAAACATGCTGGCACCCTAATCTTGGACCACCCAGTCTGTGGTATTTTGCTAGAGCAGCCCAGTATACCAAGGTACTTGGCCACTCTTGCCTTCTTAGTACATCAGGAATAGTATCCGTAGTACTGCTCAAAAGCATATTTTGAATAAATTAGTTAATATATTTAGCATTGTAGAAGATTGTCTCTTTATAATGTACTTACTGGTATTACCCTTGCCTGATGTTAGAGTTTCAAAATTTAACTGTTGTAGGAAAGCAATAATAGATACAGAGAGATCTGCTCTGTTATATATAGATCTAGGTAGATTAATACATTACCTAGAAATATGTAGACAATCTCACTATTAGGTGAAACAAAATATGTAAAAAACTATAAGCACAAAGATGTGCCTAGCAGTCTTCTTTATCTTATCAAATATCAGTGTATTCCAAATGTTCCTAAATAGGGGAATGTTTAAATTAATTATAGAATTATGCTTGAATGGAATAATATGTAGCCATTGAAATGATGGATATAAAAAAAGGAGGGTTGAGGAGACTATGTCACAACATGGAAACTCCTTATAATAAAATGTTAGTCGATTACAAAGTAAGATACTCAATCATGTGGACATCATTATTGTAAGTATGTGAAAACGTTTGTATGAAAATAAATAATGATTGCATTTAAGTAAAGAATTGTGGAATTTTTTGGTTTGTATTTCTATTCATGTGATTATGTTACTTTTATATAAAGTATGTAAATAATGATATTTGTAACTTTAAATGCAATAGAATCTGCATTATGGGTGACAAAATAAGAGTTGGTCTAACCTTTGTGATCCAAAGTTTAAGAGATAAGATACAAAGAATGAAAACCAATATTGACTGGATCAAAAAAGAGATTTTACTTCATGTGATTAATTAATAGGAAATAAATTGCTAATTCAATAAAAATTGTGTCTTTTGCAGAACTCTTTTTGCCCGACAGAATGTGGACAGCAGAACTGTTTCATATGTGGGGAGGAAGGCCCACCTGGAAGGTGGTGATGCTGGCGCAGTGGGAAATGCATCAGTGTGTACAATTCTTCTCCGGTCTTTGTAAGTAGAAATGCTCCCTTTCTATGTGAAACACCTAAATCATTCGATGCGAAATGCAGAATAAATTTAAAGGTAGAACAAGCAAATAGCTAAACAAAGGAGTGTTTCAGAAAGGAAATATATCAAGCCTCGGCTCAAAAGCAAAACAATCTTTTCATGAAGGGACGTGTTCACAGCCTCTATTAAATGCATACTCAATCACAAAAATAAAGCCCATCTGTTTAATATTAGCTTTTGTAATAAACATTTTAAAGAAAGGGATGTAGAAGGCAAATATGTATTGTAAAACAAAATGTGTACTCTTGGGATAAGTAAAACTTCCTCTGAAAGAACTCCAAAGCTTGTTCTTTATACCAAAAGCAGTAACAATTAGTTGCATGACACCACAATAGCAGAGGCATATTCTACTCTTTGAGAGGAAAGGATATGAAGCTGAAAATTGAGCATACGATCCCATAGTATAGAATGCCAAAGTTCCTTGGATGCAACTTACCAAAGCAAAATTGTATAGCTGAAGTGTATCCTAAAATTTAGAGACAGAAATGATATATTTTAAAATCATGACTTAGATATGCTAAAGTTTCTGGCTACATTAAGAAGTTAATTGTCACGTACTTCGATACAGAATCAAGATGTACTAATTTTTATTGGTACACTGGCATTAAATGAATATATAGCATATGTTTAAAAGGTTGTATCTGAGAAAGCAAGGTTGAGGGGAATAGAATACTAAAGTCTAAACTGAGGGTCGTTTCAATATTTTATTAGCCATTTTATGCATATGAACACAGACCATATTAGATATTTAGCAAGCAGGGGGGAAAAGACCTGTTTCTGTCAGGGAAAGAATTACCTCTATTGAGAAACACATGTGGATAGGTCTGTCTAGTTCAGAAGAAGTTACCTCTCTCGGTCAACATTGGATGGTATGGAGCCGTTCTATCCAGTATAACAAGCACTAGCCACATAGAGCTACTGAAATGTACATGGTAAATTAATTAAAATCTAATGTCACGTTTAATTCCTTAAGTGCTTAATAGCCATATATGATTAGTGGCTACCATATTGTGTACTGCGGATTACAGAATATTTCCATCATCATAGAAAGTTCTATTGTATAGGACTGGTCTGGGTAAAGTTTGAGAGAGAGATAAGCTACTCCACGGGAATCTTGGACTTAGAGGTGAGTAAAACTTTCACAAAGTGGCAAGGGGATCTGAACAGAAAGGTGAAAATTACAGTGTGGTGAGAAGCTAGAATCTTGTTAGAAAAGAGGGACTCTTGACAATGGAAATGTCTAAAGTGTTTTTTCAAAAACAAATACCTAATATTCAATGCTCCACCTCCTCCCACCGATACCTTTTGTTACAAATCTTCAGGAAACCTAGAATGGAACAACACACAGCAAGGGCTGCTGCCTGGGCATTAGAAATAGAACACCACACCCAATGGCTAAAGCTGGTGGCCAGAGATAAGAACTTAGAGGCATCTCTCCTGCCTACCAGACTAAGCCCCCTGTTTTCTCGCCACTTCCTTTAAATAAATGACTCAGGCATTTGCCCATGAACTTAAAGTGACCCATATTCTGCTAGCTGCCACGCTCTCTTTCTCTCTGCTTGACCTTTCATTCCTGCCTTACATGACCGAGGGACTGAGAGCTGCCCTCCAGATTCATGGCCCCCTCCCTGCCCAAGGTCTGTCAGTAAAAAGCTCTGACTTTGTTTCTTTTTGCGTTGGTGTATTGAATTTTCACCTTCCATCTGAAGAATCAGCAACTACCCTAGACTGGATTTTCCAAGGGAGGCCAGGACGAACACAACAGCAGGCTCCCAGTGCTAAGGCCATGGTCAGTAGGCATAAACTGGACACAGGTCAGGCAAGAGTCTCAAGGATGTCTGGCAATATAACCAAGTTCCCCATGGGAGGGACATCCTGGTCTCAGGTCAGACAGCTAGGCATTAAGCCATCTGGTAGGTGAAAGAAGTGTTCTGTGAAAGGCTCCTTTTCATTTCCTGTTAGGGCAGGATTGCTGGCCTCTCTGGTACTGGAACCACAGTTTAGCTAGGGGCTCTGAAAACAACTCTCCTCCACACATAGCCATGGGTCAACGGTATCTGGGGCAGTATGGGTCAGTATTATATTCAGCAGATGGAATGAAGCATCGAGATTAGAAATTCAATAGAAATAGCAACTTAAGGTCAGAGGTGACCAGGTAAGAAAAATAAGACACCGGCGCCACCTCAGTACCTCAACATAGCCATAAGAAAGGATCCCCAGAGAGCTGTCTAATGCAACTTGTATTCAATTAATCTAAGGCGACTTCAGTTGATTATAGAATTACTTCAATTCTCCAACTGATACAAGTTACATACATGTGAAAAAAATTATAAATGATTGTTCCTTTGTCTTTATTTCCTGACAGGCAATAAACATTTTCTTAGGCATTAAGAAGGATGAAGTAAAGAACCCAAATGCATGCTCCTCTATTTATTCAGCTCAGAAAAGGCTTAAGTTAAAAAGACCTAGAGATAATTTTTATGAGGTGGCAATTTCTTGACTGACAATGAGAGATTGATCATGAAAACTTCCTCTCACCCTTCTTTTATCTTTGTCGGCTCTTTGCTGCTGCTTTCAGATGTGTTAGGAATAGAGAGAAACTTCTGGCAGACCTAATTTGTGAGGTAGATGTTCTAGCTCAGAATAAAGTAAAGGCTTATGTCACCAGATTTCTTGGTCAATACCAGGAAGGCGTTTAGCTTCTTGGGTGGGTGCAAGAATAACTGACTGTTCTTTTGTTTTCCAGAAACCAGTAACATCCACCGTATTAAACAAGAATTTGTTGTTTATTTGTGGATTTTTTTAAGTCTTTTGGTCAGCCCTGCAAATAATAAAGACGTCTAAAATTAAATGAATACCAAAATAACTATGGCATTTCCTTAGTTAAGCATAATGGCTTCTTCAGAGCAGACTCACTGCGTAAACACTGAACATTTTCTTTCCCGCCAGTCACATCTGTGAACAAGTTTACCACTTGGGAAAACGAGAGCCTAATAACTATGGCCAGACGCGGGTGGACACAGGTGCTTCAACAAACCATTCCACAAACACACCCCAGTTCCGACAAGTGAGCTATTTCTGACGGATCCTTTGAGACTTCCAGTCACACTGTGTGTTTGGCCTGGGAGCAGGGTGACCCACTGGCAGGGCAGTCAGCATCATCAGCTCAGGGGATGGGCTTTACTGGCAGAGTGCCTTCCCTGAACATATTGACTCTCCCAACAGAGAACGGCAGCCCAGCGATTTATTAAAAGCAATTGTGTGTTTCCTTGGTCTAGCCAAACATTTGGTGCATGTTACACAACCCTCTAAGACCAAGCTTCAGTCTGACTCTGAAGAAAAGCTTTCCCCCCCTAGTCCCAGTTATAATGGACCTCTGATCTCCCACAGTGGCCATTTTCTGGGATGTTCATTGGATACTTAACCACGTACTGCCTTGTGAGAGGTACTTCTTCCACTTGTAACGAACATTTCTTATTTTTCTCATTTAAAATGTTTGCAATTTACCCCTGTTAAATTACATTTATGGGATGGCATTGTATTGAACTCAGCTTGTACACAAGGCCCCAAGAGACCAGCCCAACCCGGAATGGAGTCATGCGTGCTAGGTGCCACATAATCAAACTGATCATGGCTTTTAAAAAGCCAGTTTGAACAACAACAACAAAAACAAACCAGATTTTCAGCAACCAATCCAAACAGGTCCAGTCACCCTAAGCTGGCATGATAAGGAAACTCTCTCTTCCTTAACCCTATAAGGAAAGTAAATTTTAAACAATGAATCCACATTTTGTTTCTTGTTTTATGTTCTTCAGCCTTTCTGCCTATAAAGCCTACTCCCTCAGCTCAGCTCATTCGAGTGCCTTTCTGTTTTGTAGATGGAATGCTGCCTGATTCACAAAACACTAATAAAAAGCAATCTGATCTTTTCAACACAACTTGCTGGAATTTTGTTCTTTTTCACCCTCAACTAAATTTCATACTCTTTGATGGTAAAGATATTTTTTAAAAAAATTATTTGATTTGCAATAGTATTAAATGTGACAGCTTATGTCTAATAGGCCTCAATCTATTTTTGTGAATTTGAAAATAGATTTTTAACACTGGAATTTAGAAATAAGCATAAACTCTTAACCCCTTATAAAATTGTTTTGGGTAGCAAAATGTCATTTATCTAGCATTCTAGTAGTGTCACAGGGAGAGAAATTCTCTTTTATTAAAGTTGGGGATTGGTGAGTGTGTGAAGAGAAAAGGCAGAACAGATACTCTAAGGCTTGGGAGATCCAGAGTCATTATTCAATGGCTAGCAGAAGGAAATCCACTGAATCAATTAACTACTCAAATGCATACTGCCTGTCTCTAGAACCATCCAGATAAAAATCAAATGCTCTTCTCTGCTTCCTAACACCTGCTCTGTGGAGGCTGGTTATTTTATAATAATGATGATGTTCTGGTCATAGACACAGAATATCTGGATTTTGCCTATAAGTGCCACATTTATGCTCACATATTGAATGCATCAGCTAAAACATGTTCAATGTTTAGCAAGTCAGTGGTTTTAGAATACAAAGTTAGCAAACAAGTTCTTTTTTCAAATGACATTTTACCTCAAAGACCTGTGAGAAGTGAACATAACCTATTATTCTTGAATACTCTAAAAAAAAAAAAAATCCTAGAGAATTAGAATTATTTGGCCTGTGCAAAAGACAGAAAATTTTGAGAACAAATTAGCTGTTCTCAACCTTTTCAAAAAACAAAGAGGAAATGCATAAATAAAATACCTTTAATACATGTATAGCAAGAGGGGATTTTTCCTTTCATTTTTGAGAATGGCAAGCATGTGTGTTTTTATTAAACCGGAGGCAGACTTTGTTATCATAATGGTGCATCAAATGTAGATACACATGAAACCATTACCATAATCACGATAGTGAACACATCGATCACCTCTGAAAGTTTTGCCGTGCCTATTTATCTCTCTCGCCTGTCTCCCAGCCTGACCTCACCATCCCCAGAGGGACACGGATAACCTTCTGACACTATAGATTAGTCTCTATTTTCTAGAATTTTATATAATTGGAATAATGTATTATGTAATCTTTTTTGTTTGGCCCCTTTCACTTAGCATAATGATTTTATGATTTATCCATGTTGTGTTCAGTACTTTTTATTGCTGAGTAGCATGCTATTGTGTGGCTATATCAAAATTTGTCAATCCATTCACCTGTGGATAGATTTTGGGGTTGCTTCCAGTTATTGGCTATTATCAATAAAACTGCTAACATTTGTATGTAAGTCTTTGTATGGGTATATGCTTTTATTTCTCTTGGGTAAATACCTAGGAGTGGAAAGGCAGAATCATATGATTGGTGTATGTTAATCTTTTTAAGAAACTACCAAATTGCTTTCCAAAGTGGTTTCCATTTTACATTGCCAACAGCAATATACGAGAGCTAAATTTCCTCTATTTCTTTGCCAACATTGATGTGATTATACCTGTAATTCTAGTTATTCTACTAGATGTGTAGTAAAGTTTTGTGGATCTTTATATTCAGCTTATATGTTCAAATGCCAATTTATGGAATGATATTCTCAACTCACTATGTTTTAAAACTACATCTTTACCAGTAATAATCACAGTGTCACTGGCCATAGGGGCCTGGTAGGATTCAAAACCATAAGGCAATCAATATCCAAGTGGAGGCGTCTCATCATCTTGTTGACTTCATGGTATTTGTAGTTGAGGGAATGCTGGATCACCAGTGTGTCTGTCAGTTTCTCTTTGGAAAAGACCCAGTGAAACTGTTGTCATATTATATGAGAAAACACCCATCTGTGGCACTGTTTTCTTTAGGTCTGTAATTTAATGAGCAAAAGAGACAAAGAAGAGGTTCTTAAGCTACTTTGTGTTTGACACTTGAGAGAGATGTGTAGGATCAGGAAGGGGATGGACTAAGCATAAAGGGCCACACTGCCCTGTTTTCCCAGTCCTAGAATAAGAAAGCTTATGTAAGAGGTAATGCTTTCAGAATCCATCAGTCATATCTCACACTGGATAGACTCTA
The DNA here is from genome assembly GCF_002776525.5 of Piliocolobus tephrosceles. Classification (NCBI taxonomy): domain Eukaryota; kingdom Metazoa; phylum Chordata; class Mammalia; order Primates; family Cercopithecidae; genus Piliocolobus; species Piliocolobus tephrosceles. Next base: position 167,758,469 of record NC_045437.1, read on the forward strand.
CCTTCTGGTGTTTTTATCACTCACTGTTTCAGCTCCCTTTTAGCTCACTCAGGAACCCAGTTTCCTAGGGATTTTTTATTGCTGTACCTTGGACTAGGACAAAGCATGACTTTGGGCAGTTGTGTAGCCAGATAGAAACAACAGGGCTTCAAGAAGGCCAGTGGGTTGTATCTCATCAGGGAAGAATATATTTAATGGGAATTTTAATACTTGATATATTTTCCCTTACAGTAATACAGTTTTCCCTTTTCCCTTACTGCTCTTCAACAATTCAGGCCAGACTCAGAGTTTTATCATTCCAGGAAAATAATGTATAGATATTCCCTGGATCAAAAATGCCACTCCTCAGATTTGAGTCTAAAATCAGATTTTTAAAATATTTTGTGAAATAACAGCATTAAAATTCAGACCCTGTTGAAACAAAAACTTTTCAAAGAAAGAAATTCCAAACTTTTCTTTATATATCAAGATCAAAACATGGGAGTGTGAACCTAAGTATTATAAGCCACAGTAAAGAAAGGAATGAAGATATGGTATAGGGAGACTTCATCTAATAGAAATAAAAAAAGATTTTTCTAATTGCTGTGAAGCAGAGCCAAGAGAGGGTGAAGGTTTGGCAAGAGGTCATATACAAGTGTCCTAGCTCCTCTCTTAGTACCAAAGTCCCTGTGATGATGAGTAGAAAGATACCGAACAGGAACAATTCAAGGGCATTGGGGCTAATGGACTGTGTTCATAGAACCAGTCTGTGAGACTACATTCCTTAGCAAAGACCTATGTTCTGTTTGGTCTTTGTGTCTGAAGAGAATAGCAATCGCTGAGAGAAAGGCCTTGAACTATCTCACAGAATCCTGCATGCCGCAGCAAAATGTGGAGGAAGCAGGCAAATGCGCTGGGCTTCCCCTTGGGGCACTGAGGTACCGGACCTGCTGCCCAAGGAAGTCTATGGTACAGGGGTTAGTGCACAAAAAGGCAATGATGAAGTCCATGGCCAGGTATGTGTGAATTTCAGTACAAGTGCATAGCACCAGTCCCGACAAGGACAGCCACCACTAGCAGGCGTCTGCCTGTCCCTCCCAGTAAGGACAAAACAGGGCATCTCAGAAAATGCTGAAGACCAGAGAATGGCATGAGGAAGAGATTACCCTCCCCAAATGCTATAAAAATGCATTTGCTTCCACTTATATGCAGAGGTCAGTTTGGACAGAAAGAAAGGGAGTAGAAATTTTGAAACTGAGAACTAATCCTGATAAAAAATTAAAACTAAGAGAATAATATACCTTTGATTGGCAAGCACAATTATTTTCTCTGCTATCATCAGTAGGAATGGGGTTTCCCAGATGAGATGAGATCAGTTTCCGGATATAAAGAAACTACATTTTGTTGCAGATTTGAATTGTGCTGTGTGCTTTTTACCAGCTCCCCCGACCCCAACCCCCAACAACCACTGCACCACACGTTCCTCTGTGTTAGCAGTGATCCCAGGCAGAATTCTCCAGGGAGAGCCTGGTCCCTTAGCCTCATGCAAATGCCTCTGATCTCCCTGAGTCCCAGTCTAGAGCACCATGGCTACTCTTTTCTCTGAGAAAATGATCCTGTTGCTTTGTGCAGAATACAAATCTCCTGGAATAAATAAACACATATAATGATGCTTTGTTGATTCAGGTCATCTCACCCTTTCTCCTATAGAGGGGAGGACAAGCGAATTAGACACTTGTTTTGACTCTTCCTCAAACATGGATAGTGTATATGAAAAGGAGACACAAAGCAGGTTTATACAAGTCTCTTTTTTCTATTCTGTTGGTCTTATATATAGTTCTATAAAAAACACATAAAAATGACAGAAATAACAATTTTTAACTTCTAATAGATTCTAACAATCACATAAAGTAGAAAACTTGACACAATCAGGAATTATAGTTGGTCATTAATTAAAAAGTCATTAAAACACCTACTTACGAAAGTTACACATACCTTTCCCTTTTAAATTAAAATATGCATTTATTCACCATTATACAAATTATACAAATGAATGCACTTTTGCTCACCAATCTTTTGATTTAAAGCCAATAGGTCAAATGATTAAACACATGCTGTTATTATTAATAAACTACTTCACTGTGTATTATTTATAATTTATAATTTTTATTTAATCCACTTATTTAATGTGGATTGAGCTCTTGAAAATACTTGTGAAACAATTTCGGTGTAAAATCATTCTAGAGTAAGATGATTCTCCACTCTATTTTTTACACTAACTATCCACAGGTAATTCATTGGTAATTTTTAATTACTCATCTCTATCTGATTTTGAATACGTTTTCCACTTAATTTTCATAGAAGCAACTTTTAAAATGTTTTCATTCATAGTTTATTGATTTATATAACATGTGTTCAGTTTACACATTTAATGTTATAAGTACAACTGGCATAAATTGATTTGGAAATAAACACAACTGGTTATGGTATTGGTCAACATATATCTCAATTGGTAGGTGCTTTGCCAGAATAAAGTCTGCCAAGAGCGAACGTTCAGCAAGCCGTGGGCAACAGTGTGCTGGAATGGAAAATACTGGTTAGTACGGAAAGTTGATGAGTTGGTCATAAAGTAATAGAGTTTATTACAAAACCATTCCCAGCACATTCATATTGCGTTACACAGCAATTTTTTACAAAGTTCACCAGAAGCATCCTTTATCAATGAAGTCAATCAGTTTTCATGTGCTGCTTTGTAGTGCTCAGTAAGGCACTCTCTAATATGATTTGTTATTTTTGTCTTCATACAGGTTGAGCATCCCTTATCTGAAAATCCAAAATCCAAAACTAACTGAGCACTGACATGACTTCTCAAGTGGAAAATTGCACACATAAGTATTTAATACAAACTTTGTTTCATGAACCACATTATTTAAATAATGTGTAAAACTACAATAGAACAGGCTATGTATATAATAAAGGGCGTATAAATTTCATAATAAATATGAAATAAATTTCATAAATGAATAACGTAAATAACAAATGAATTTAATGTTAAGAGGGGTCTCATCCTCAAGATATCTTATTATATATATGCAAATATTCCAAAATCTGAAGAAATCTGAAATCTGAAACACTTCTGTTCCTAAGCATTTTGAATAAGAGATACTCAGCCTGCAATCTATTTATTTTCTACCTGGTTGGTCCTCTAGCTTTGAGATATTGAGTAAGTTCTGGGTTTTTAATGTACCTAGGAAGCTCCTACCTTGGCATTTTAGTTAGTTCTATTCTGCTTTTCCGCAGTTATTCCTTATTTCTTGCCACTGTTTTGCCTACTTTTTATCAATTCCCAAGATCAGTTCTATACCATGTTTTAAATAAGCAATTTTTCAAATTGTTTACCAATCAATAAAGCCGGGACAGGGACACTGTGATGGTTAATTTTATGTGTCAACTTGACTGGGCCATGCCATACCCAGATATTTTGTTAAACATTTTGTCTGAGTGAGAGTTTCAAGAAAAGATTACCATTTGGATTAGACTAAGTAAAGCAGATTTCCCATCCCAGGATGGGTTGGCCTCATCTAATCCACTGGAGGCTTGAATAGAACAACAGGTCTCCGGTAGGAAAGAGTTTGCTAGCTCAACCTGTTTTCAAGCTGGGGCCTCAGTCTTCTCCTGCACTCAGACTGGAACTTATATGATTGTTTCTCCCATTTTTTAGTGCTTCAGACTTGGACTGGAGCTATACCCCCAGCTCTCCTGGGTCTCCAGCTTGCAGAAGAAAGATTGCAGGACTTCTCAGCCTCCATAAATGCATAAGCTAATTCCTTGTAATAAATCTCTCTCTCTCTCTCTTTCTTTCTCTCTCTCCTCTACACACACACACGTATCCTCCTATTGGTTCTGTTTCTCTGGCGATCTTGACTAATACAAGCACCTTTCAATCAGATTGGAGGCTGCCTAATGCTGGAAGTGGGCCATCCATCTCTACTGTGCTAAATTTCAACCTTTTAGTTGCCTGATCATGGAGAGGTCTAGGTGGCCTAGGTAGCAGAAACACAGTCAAAGGCTTAGAACAGCAGCTATTTGTCCTCATGTATCTTAATATTTTAGCAAGTACAACTCTATTTGTGTGTGACAGCAAACTACAGAATTCTCTTATAATTCTAAGGCATTTTTAGCGTGTGTGTGTTTGTGTACACAAATGCATATGCACACTAACATAACTCCCAGAAATGATTTCCACTGACAAGTCATAAAGAGTTGCAAAAAAACAAAATGACTAATTTAGTACATAATACTAATTCTTTTTAGACTTTTCATCACAGGCGGTCAAATATTAATAATTTTACCATAAAAGTGGAGGTAATCGGAAAATATTCTCACTTCTGACGGAATACTTCCAAGTTGAAATGTTGTTATGTTTCAATTAATAGCCTGGATCTCGTTAAGTCATTAACACATTCCAAATTCAGGGACACAAATTTGAAGTAAAGCAAGTGGGAAGGAGGAGGGATCTTTAAGCTTTAAAATATGTCCCTGCTTTAAGCTGAAGTTAAAGCTGACCATATAGAAGGCGTAAAGTACTTTTTAGTGTGAAATGACGTTTGTGGTTATGTTTCTATTTGATGAGAAATGTTGTTTGTGATAATCATCCATCCTTACTGTGAAATTTTATTTTTATTGAAAATGTGGGTATTACTCAAGTATTCATAGGTAAACTCATATGCTATCATGAATTTGTTTCAAAAGAATTCAGTGGACAGGTGGAGTAGGAAGTATGGATAAACTGAGATTGGCTGTGTTTGATAATTATTAAAGCTGGTGATGGGTAAATGGGGGTTCATTATATTATTCTATTTTTATGTATGTTTGAAATTTTCCACAGTACAAAGTTTTTTTCTCTCCATTTTCTATTTTTTTACTTTAACCATAATTATACTTTTGTCTCTAATTCATATTTTAAAATGTAAAATAAAAGATCATTAACATGGTCTGTATCCAATGAAAATTAAAATAAATCATAAAATAATGAGCCCTTGTTCATAGCCATTCCATTATTTGTCTTTTAATCATGATAGTGTTCTTTATGGAAATTGGAGAAATTACTTTGGGTTCATCATTACAGAGTTAATAAAATTTAGAGAATTTCTGTTTGTTAATTCATTTAACAAATATTGAGTACCTCCTTTGTACCAGAAACAGTGTGGGAGAGTTATCTGCACTGAGTGAAAATATATTTTTTTCATTCCCCTCCAACAGACAATTATCAAATCTATGCTGCATTTTAGCTATTTTCTTGTTTATCAGCTCAAGGCATACAGCATCCCTTATGAAAATATTGCTGAGTTTTGCTTTCTGCTAAGAAACTTACTACTTTTAGAAATAACATGTTTTCATATTCTGAGTATTTTTTAATTTATTGATTTCTATAAATAGTCCATCATCAAAGTGGGATAGATCAATAAGATAAATTAACTATCTTTTGGAACTGGCCTGGTATCTAACATATGAAGAAGGTAAAAATACTAATTATAGAATGGTACAGTGAAAAAGAATACAACCTGGTGAGAGGCTAATGTCAGGTCTGAAATTTTATTTTACTCTACTTACAAACTATTAAGTCAGCCTGTTATGATTTCATATGAAGTCGTAGACCCTTGGATCAGAAACACAGGAGTTTATTAAGCATAACACAGCAAGCAGTGTGAGGTTCTTCCTGCTCAAGTCCCACCAGCATGACTCAATGTGTTCAGATGTTTGGGACACACAGTGGGTTTGCATCGCAGCTAAGGAACACTGAACTTGGAGAATCCACTTCTTTTATAGCAAACAATAAGCAAGCCCATTCTTTTTTCAATCTGGGGGAATATGCTTACCTCATCGCTCAGAAGAGATTACAAATATTCAGTGTATCCCAGACATCTAGGAACTGGGCTAGAGGACATCTATAGTCACTCCCATCTCTGATGTGCTAAGCAGTAAGCTGTGTTCTGCAACTGTGTTTTTCTGTTGCCCATTAGACATGAATTAGACATGAGAATCCCTAAGTCAATCATTCAATAACAGTTGTTGTTGCTTTTTTTTTTTTTGAGACAGGATCTGCTCTGTAGTCTAGGCTGAAGTGCAGTGGCATGATCATAGCCCGCTGCAGCCTTGCACTCCTAGCCTCAAACAATCCTCTCACCTCAGCCTCCCAAAATGTTGAGGTTACAGGTGTGAGCCACTGTGCCTGACCTGACCTCAGTCATAGTTTTTAAACAGATAGAAAAAGATACAATTTTTCAGTAATAAGTTTCTCCTTCTGGGACCCCATTCTTTTATGCTAAATACTTAAGATAAAATAAGTAAAATTCAGTGATGTCACAGCTATTTTGGTTTTAACCTTCAATGATGTTGGGGCCACCGCTTCTCTGGGGTTTGACGCTCCTAGGACTTCCATAAACTAATGCTGCTATGGTGGGAGTGAGGATGAGGAGAAAGGCAGATGTTCACCCTGGTCTGCTCAGGTTCTAGGCTGTACTCTTGTTTTACACATCATTTCTGTCATGTACATACAGGCCATTGGCAGGACTTTCTTGGATTTGTGGTAAGTCATAAAGAAAAAAAGGAGTACATCGGTTAACAAAGTATTACCTCCACCACACCAAGCTAACCAAACATTGCTTGATGACTAAAAGCATCTATGTGTAGGATAAAAGTAAGAGTCTAACTCTTGTAAAGTTAAAAGCCACTTGTCTTCAGATTTTTCTCCCTCCTATATGAAGCCTAGCATGGAGTATATGTACAATTGCACATATGTTTCTTGGCAATGTAGAATCTAGAAAGAGTAAGCTACTAAATGTTACTCACTATGACCAGGAGAGGGCACCTAGCACAAATGAATAAAATAATTCAGTCAACACCAGGTTTTATTTAAAGATTCCTTTTGGACTCTACCATTTGCATTTTACAAACCGATTTATTTTATGTGTCCACTTTAAACTGGTTTTGATCTAAGGATAACTTTGATTACACATTCTTCCTGATGATGGTCTCCTACAATATGTTATCCCAGGTGGCTGAGATACTGATTTTTCTACACAGGATGCAAGAACAACAAGTCCACACAAATAGGAAACAATTATAGAGGAAAAAAATTATTTTCATAGATAATTTTCAAAAATTAATGCTCTAGAGGAATTAAAATGTGTTGAAGCAATCTTTCAGAAGAGGAGAAGCTCGTATATTTATTGAAATCTTGTAAGGAAAGACTTCTTGTTCTTTTTCTTTCCTCCATTTCTTATGCATGTACGTGGTTTGGTCTAGATTGCAAGCCATGTTCAAAAAATTACCTTTGAACACTCTCAAACATGGGAAAGAATATGATTCTGTCATAAAACAAAATGGAACACTATATTTCCCAGAAAAAAAAAAAAAAAAAAAAAGAAACTTGAATTCTATGTATTTCCTTTCTGGCCTAGCAGACATAAACAACAATACATTGGCCAACCATGTTCTTCAGGCATATAATTTTCTTTCTTCCTACAGTGGACATGCCCTGGGAAAATACAAATAACTTCTAATTTCAAATCCTTTCAACACAAAAAGAAAGTAGGCCACCTTGACCAGAGCACAAAATCATCTTTTCCAAGAGGACTTGAATGAGTACCTCATTCTCCAAGGGAAAAATACATACCAGGAGTTTTTACTGCTTTATTTTGTTTCATTTTTAAATAGTTTTTATAGCCATGAAAAAAAAAAAAGAAACATATTGATGAATTGATTTTTCCAAAACAAAATCAGCATGTCTTTTAAATTTAGCATGAAAGTGGCTTCCCAGCTCCAGTATTTTTGAGAGTGGTTGAGGGACTTGCTTGGAGGGCGCTGCCCAATGTTTTCAGTTCAGGGGTAATAGTCCCACTCATGAAGCATTGATCTTACACTCTAAAGTCACCTAAAAATACCAAACTGTTTCTGTCCTACTAGAACAGATTATAGGGATAAAGAATCCCTGCAATTCAACAGACTATGGTTTAATTTACATGATAGTAACTATAATCAGCTTTAGTCCAGGAACCTAACTACTTCCCATTCAAAGGAAGTACATTTTGCTTTTGGCTGACAATTCACTTTTAATTCATTAATAATCATCATCAATATCTTTATTGAATGACTGCTATGTACCATTATCCTCTTAACTATCTTCCAAGATAGGTTTTGTTATTCCTGTTTTACAGAAAATTGAGGAGGTTCAGAGAAGTTAATGAACTATCCCTCAGTATAGAGTAATTAGTGACAAAAGCAGAATTGGTATGTCTGGCTCCTAAACCTATGTGGTCTCCACTAAACCTCACTACTTAATTGCATGAATTATTTTACCAAATTGAAACGCAAAGCCCACTTTCTTTTAATAGCCATGGTAACTGCTTTCCCACTTTTCTGTTTTTCAATATGGAAGAGAAAGGAGTTATGAAGCAAATTAATTTTTAGTTCCCCTAATAAGAAAGTACTATGAATTCTTATATATAACACACTTAAATTAGTAGGCTGAGTACACAGTATAATATATATTTTCAGAGATCTTGTTATTAATAAAATAGTCATTTTTTTTCTATTTACTCACATATTTTGTTTTAAACCCAGGTGTGTGTAAATCCTGTTGTTAGACACAACACTTAATGATCTAATAATAAAGTTCTTGAGACAGCAATATATAGTTATCTGTGATAAAATATAGATTTTAGCAAGTTTAAGTAGATTCTAATATTCTGTCCATGTGCAACTCAGAGTCTCACACAAGTTTTAAAACTGCTTTCATAAAGACTTTAGAAAATCTAGGACTTTTTTTTAAAGATTAGACACCTAAAATCTCAGAAACACATACAATTTTTCCAAACAGTTGCCAGCGTTCTGAGAGTCATCCGTGTCAAAACAACAGGCAGAATTGTTCATGTGGTTACTGACAGCCTGACTCATTCTTTGACAGGAGCGTTCAAGAGCAGTTGAATCTTGGGGAAAATATACAGAAGATGAATAGATAGACGGTAAAATTCTGGGGGCTCCAAGCCCTGCCTCTGGCTCCTTCCTTCTCCCCTGGTTTGTAGCAGTGACTCCCCAGCGTGAACTCTATGTCCGTAAGAGTCTGTGTAAGGGCTGCTGTGTGGTCGGAGTGCTAGTGTGCCCAAGTAGATGCAGGGGTAGGCATTCCCTGTATGTCTCCCTGCCCTCCTGTGGACCTGGATGAAGTCCTGGTCTTCCAGCCAGGGCCTGGTCCAAAGGCTGCTTAGCTGGTGACAATAGTGGGATCTTGCATTCCCTTTTACCAGTCAGCCTATTTGTCCTTTTCCAGTGAACTACCCTAATGCTGTGAGAGAGAGAATCTATCACATTTTATCCTGCCACACCCTACCCTAGCACTGCTCTCTACACTGGGGTTGCCTTACAAGTGGGAGCAAGAGAGAGAGCTGGCTGTGGGGAGATGGGGTCCAGGTCACCTGAGTGGCAGAGTTCTCCTTGTCTTCTCATTCTACTTCCATCCCAGCTTGCTCAGCCCTGAGGCCTCTGACCTCTGAAGCCTCCAGTCTTCGCCCTTTCTAACAGTCAGCATGGTAGAGTTGTTCCAGCCCCTGCTTTTGCTCTTACTGGCTGTATGACACTGGAAATCAGTTCACCTCTGAGGCTCTTTTCTCATTTATAAACAGAGGAATAGTAGCTCCTACCTTCTTGGGTTGGTGATTATATGAGGTACTGAATGTATATCGCTTACCATAATTCTTGGCAAAAATAAGTTCTCAATCAATATTTAGTTTTACCTCCTATCATTTCCCATTTAATTTTTTTTTAATGCCTACTTTTGTTTTCCCAGTGATCAGCTATGCATGGTCTTCACATGGTCATGGATTCTTGCATAGCATTGGCTGCAGCAGTCACATGAAACCATGAGCACTTTAACCTGCAGGAAGCATTCATGAGTGGTTTATAAACAGACTTGATAATTCGGATTTTTTAGGAAAATTGGCCTCAGAAAGCAGCCGACTTTTTATTGACTCAACAACACCCTGAGACTTCTAAAATAAAATAAATAGCAATATATTTACTAATAAAAAATATTTTTAGGCTAGGCCTGGTGGCTCATGCCTGTAATCCTAGCACTTCAGGAAGCCAAGGCAGGAGAACTGCTTGAGCCCAGGAGTTCAAGAGCAGCCTGAGCAACATAGCGAAACCTCATCTCTACAGAAAAATAAATAAATAAATAAATAATTGGCAGAGCGTGGTGGTGTGCACCCGTGGTCCTAGGTAGTTTGGAGTCTGAGGTGGGAGGATCGCTTCATCCCAGGAGGTTGAGGCTGCAGTGACCCGTGATCATGCCCCTGCACTCCAGGCTGGGTGACAGAGCAAGATCCTGTCTTTAAAAATAAAAACAGTCCAGGTGCAGTGGCTCACACCTGTAATCCCAGCACTTTGGAAGGCCGAGGCGGGTGGATCACCTGAGGTCAGGAGTTTGAGACCAGCCTGGCCAACATGGTGAAACCCTGTCTTTACTAAAAGTACAAAAAATTAGCTGAGCGTGTTGGCGGGTGCCTGTAATCTCAGCTACTCGGGAGGTTGAGGCAGGAGAATTGCGTGAATCCCGGAGACGGAAGTTGCAGTGAGTCAAGATCACGCCATTACACTCCAGCCTGGGCAACGCACCGAAACTCTGTCTCAAAAATAAATAAATAAATAAATAAATAAATAAATAAATATATAATTTTAAACAACTATTTTAAAGCTTATTATTTTTGAACCAAAAAAATGAAAAGCAGTTAAAAGAATATTATTTTTAACTTTCCTTTACATACACAAAAGGGTTTTTTTTTGGTTGATCATCAACTGAATTACATTTAAAAAATACTGTTGCTGATATAATTAAGTATAGCAATCCATGCCTGTATTACCCACATGGGATACCAACTCATTGAAGCAGCAATGTTGCAGGTGTGAGTAGCCCTATACCCCATCAGATTGAGGGCAGCATGAGACTTGGTAAAAATATAAGTTTCTCTTGGTGGTCTTCCTGCCTCTACCTGATGTGCAAACTTCAGTGTCTCTCAATTACAAGCTGTAATAAAAAAATAAAACAAGTCCCAACTGCGAGGCAGCAGCTTGAAAGGCACTTAGGAATGACTGGACCTGTGGGGCATATGGCTAATAGAACAGGTAAGATGTTATCTGTGAGAACCTTCTCAAGAAAGCAATCTTGAATACTTGTTAAAATTGTGGGTTTTGTCATCTGGATGGGAAAACAAAAAGAGATTCTAATCTCGTTCGTTACACAAAAAAGAATGCCATACTTTCAAATACAACAGTGGAAACCAGAAACATACAAACATTTCTGGAAACCAGGAAAAAAATTATGGGAGAATATTTTTGCACTCTTAAAATAGGAAAGGCTTTCTTAAGCCTGTCAGAAAAGTAAAAGATCATTAAAAAATAAAAAATAAAAAATAAAGTCACTCACATAAAAGTTAAGTAAACTTTACTTTCTGCCTGGAATAAAAGTACTATAACCAAGTGAGAGCAATATTTCAACATACAAGACAAAAATAAAAAGCTTATTCCATTATACAATTAACTACCATAAATCAAATGGAAAGGGCTGGCAATCCAGGAGACAAATGATATCAACGCTTAACAGGAATAAAAATACAAATTACATTTACAGTTAAAAAGTGCTCAAAATAACCCATAATAAAATGCAAATTAAAGCTATAATGAAACATCTCTTTCTATTTATCTAGTTGATGAAGATCAAAACATCTGACAAAACCCTAAATTGAGGAAGATATAGAAAATTGGTGCTTTCGTATGCTGTTGATGGGTGTGCAAGTAATTCTTTTGGCGGGCAATTTGGCAGTGACTAACAAATGAAAATTGCACATATCTTTTTATAAAAAATTCTCTTTCTAGGAATGTATCATACTTAGATGAGTAGGAACTCAAAGCTACATATACAAGTGATACAGCTCGGATGAGGGGAGGAACACCAGGGTTCTAGGTCCTCATGCCGGTTTAGATAAAAGGACATGGACACACGTGGAGTGGTTTAAGGAGCAGAGTGCTTACTAGACAAGACAGAAAAGAGAAAGCAGAAGATAGAAGCTCCTCCCTACAGAGACAGAGGGAGCGGGGCTCCAAAGCAAAAGAGGAGACCTCAAGTAGGGCAGAAACCAGCCAGGTGATTCAACAAGCCATAGGGACAGATTTTGTGATTGATTTTTGGCTACATTAGCTCAGCAGCCACAAGAAAGAAGATTCTTTGAAGGCTAAAAATTCTCTGGCTCTCTCACCACATTGAGTGGGTAATTTAAAGCCCTGAATTTCTCATTTCTTTTTAAAATCTCCCCAGCGCAGTTTGCAGCAGCCAGTTTACCCTTATTTATCATATCCTCCTGCCGTGCCACGACCATGATCACTCAGTCCATCCAAGCCTGGTTTTCTATAGGCACTCATTACAGGTGACACACCACCAGCTGCCCAAAATTACTGTTTTACTGTTTCACCACCTGCTGCCCAAAATTACAATTATCCCCTTATTTAAAGATAAGTAGGGTGCAGAGGCTCACGCCTATAATCCCAGCACTTTGGGAGGCCAAGGTGGGTGGATCATCTGAGGTCAGGAGTTTCAGACTAGGCTGACCAACACGGAGAAACCTCGTCTCTACTAAAAATACAAAATTAGCCAGGCATGGTGGCGCATGCCTGTAATCCCAGCTACTCAGGAGGCTGAGGCGGGAGAATTGTTAGAACCCAGGAGGCAGAGGTTGCGGTGAGCCGAGATCATGCCATTGCACGCCAGCCTGGGCAACAAGAGCGAAACTCCATCTCAAAATAAATAAATAAATAAAAAGGTAAGTACTTCCTCGCTTGCATCAATCACAAGTAGGTTAAATACCTAACCTCTTGTCTCAAACATTGTTATCAATCAAGATTCAGTTACAGATAACAAAAAAACACTCCATTTTAAGCAGAAATAATTTAAATTGAGAAATTACATTCTTATGAAATTGTTGAAAGAGATGGAGTATTGGAGTCTAGCCTGCTCTCCAGAAATAATTGCAGGAAGATTCTGTAACACTGGCTTACCAACGGAGCTGCTACCTCGGCCACATTTTCAGTGGAAGTTGGGAATCTGGAAGCCGCCCCTGGAACTATGGCTCCAGTAACACATACTTTAGCTGGAATCCAGGGATCTGGAAGGTGCAGCTGTCAGCTCCAGAGATGTCCTGCACCTCCTAGACCCTGCAGTACACCCTAGACCCATAAAGCTATTGAATGCACCCTGGAATGTCCTCTGCAGCTGAAAATCTCAATTCCCGCACAATTGTGCTTGTCAGCAAAATTAGCAAAAACTGAAAAAGAAGAAACTCCGTCTTACTTCAGTTTCAAATTTTGTACATCTCGTTTGATTTCAGGACCTAATTATCGAACCGTGGCTTCAGGGCACTCTGAGAGGTGTCGATTTTAGCTGTCCTACCTCTGCAGTTTAGGAAGGCATGCGAGGGGGGACACATGACCCACAAAGTCTCAAATCAAAATGCTAATATTTTGTTTAAGCTAATTTTAAACTCAAAATTTAGCTTATTAACATTTTGTAAATACGAAGCATGCAAGAACCATGTTTATTACAAATCCAAGCTTGTTAGAATTTTTCTATGCACTTGGGCACATCTTAACTAACACTTTGGAGATGAACCAACTTATTCACAAACGATTTTTAAAAGTTAACTTTTGTACTTAGGGTGTCCCATTTGCAATGTATTTGCTTGCATTTAGGTTCTGCATTTCTACAAATTGGTTCTACCCATTTCCATCTTGGAAAGAATAACAAGGACATTCAGTTTCAACTCAAAGAAAGAAGAATGTCAAAGCCTAGGGCTGGGCATTGTGGCTGAGAACTGTGCCTGCCGTGGTGCTTGGTTGAGCAGTGATCCTGTGGCCCTCTGCTCCCTAAATTTATCTGAGTTCCTCATAGCTTTGTGGTCGTTTCCAGTACATATGTGTTCTCAAATAACTGAAAACTCCCACCCACTTCCTAACCTGACTTGAATGTGGCCTTTGCATTTATATATTCTAAAGAGTATAATTTAATAGATGGTTTATCACCATGGTATTTTAAAAAGCATGAAGATAAAAGGAAAAAAGAAACAAACGGGCCTGGCATAGTGGCTCACACCTGTAGTCGCAGCACTTAGGGAGGCTGACGCAGGCAGATCATCTGAGGTCAGAAGTTCAAGACCAGCCTGGTCAACATGTTAAAACCCTGTCTCTACTAAAAAAATGCAAAAATCAGTCGAGCGTGGTGGTGGGAGCCTGTAATCTCAACTACTTGGGAGGCTGAGGCAGGAGAATCGCTTGAACTCTGGAGGTAGAGGTTGCAGTGAGCCAAGATTGCACCACTGTACTCCAGCCTGGGTGACAGTGAGACCTTGTCCCTCCCCCCCCCCCCCCCCAAAAAAAGAAAAAAAAAAAAAAAAAAAGGAAAGAAAAAAGAAACAAACCATTGGTTAGGAGAAAGGGGGAACAAATAGTACAGGTTAATGAAATTTAATGTTCAATTTGAAGAAAACATATACCCTGTGTTTCTTAGATCTGCCAAGTGAATCCACCTACAAATCTCTTCTTATAGCATATAGTCTTGAACTAACCCACCAACTTTCCAACAGACTAGTGTCTCCATCCAGCTACTCATTCCAGAGTTATAGTTATTGAGTCAAATGCCTTGGCCATTCTAGGAAAATTCCACAAGTAACAATTACTGTACTTGGCAGAAAGCCTGGTAATACCCAGCTAGAACTTTATATTTTTGTTGAATTAAAAATACATTTCTAAAATATTTTTCAGATTTATTGCTACTTAGGAAATTGTATTATCCAAATATAAAGCGAACAAAGAGCTAAAAGAAGTAATTTAGGATAACAGATAAAAACATTCCAAATCATTATACTAGATAATTGTATTCTAAAGATAATTAAGTTCCTGCCCCCAAATGGCCTATTCCTCTATAGTCAATAAAAGCATTTGGAACCTTTACTAAGTCTCTTGGTGGGGAAAATGCCTGAAAACAGACAGCATATTGTTAATATAAGCCACATGACTTAACATTCTTTGCTGGATAGTTTTCTTATTCCTCATCTCTTTACAAACTCAACTCAGTCCTCTAAAATGATCCAGTCACTGGCACCCTTTCTCTCTCATCTTCCTTCCAGAAGTGTCCTTTTACTAAGACCCCTTCTTTCCCAATAGCTCCGGCTGCCCACAGTGACTTTCCTTGCTATATGCAGCCCTCTGTCAAGTTTATTCTCCTCCTATGCTTTGATTTTTTTTCTCATACAAATCATCTCATCACCCCACATTGTTCATGGAAGATGAAATCCAGCCAGTAAGATTTTTTTTCTCCTGGAAGAAAACAAAGGGGCAAGAGAGACTATAAATGTTTGCAAATTAATACTCTTTCCTCTGTCACCTTTTCCCCCCATTAGTTCTTCATGCAGCTCTACCAAGAAGAAAATGTCCTATGTGTTCAGACACCACACTCCCTCCTCTCAGCACTCTAACATGATTTTTCTCTTCTTCACCTAGGCTAGGCAGGCTTACCAACAGGTACCCTGGAAAGCCACCACACCTATGTTAGTCCAAGTTTCCACTAGAACATAGGAAAGGCAATATAGTCATCCCTTGGTACCTATGGGGGAGTCATTCCAGGACCTCTCACAGATAACAAAATCAGTGGATACCAAGGTCTCTGATATAAAATGGCATAGTATTGGCACATAACCTGTGCATATCCCCCCATATACTTTAGATCATTTTTAGATTCTTTATAAAATCTAATACAATATAAATGCTACCTAAATAAGAAAAAAAAGTCTGTATGTTCAGTACAGACACATTTTTTTTTTTTTCTAAACATTTTCCTCCATCAGTGGTTGTTTAATCCATGTATGCAGCACCCATAAACAGGGAGGGCTGACTGTATATCAGCATTGGGATTTTACTCCCCACTCACCCAGGGTCCTTATTTTCGTAATAAGAGGATGAAGATAACTTCACAGAGTTCTTTCTATTATCCGAGCAGTTGACTGCTAGATGAGCTGCACCAACAAAACTAAAGCAACATGACACAGGTCAAACCACCAAAGTTTTAGGAAATCCAAAGTGGCCTAGGAAAAGTTTTTCTCCCATCCTGGGTACTATAAAATGTAGAGAACTGAAGAGCTGAAAATTCATACTGGAATTAAATAAAAGCACACAGTCCCTAATAAAGCCCCTGGCAAGATGGGCTCCTCAGGGTCAGAAGCCTCACTGGAGAGCATCCCACTTCAAGAGCCTGAATCAGTCTTGCTGCATCCATTCCTCCTCTCATCTTCCCCAGTTCTGGGGTTCAGGCTGCATTCATTTGTAATGCACCGGCAGGGCAGTTACACTCATCCCTTGGTCCACCTCGGTGCTGTTCAGCCTTACCACAAAAAATCAGGGAGATTCTTAAGGGGCTGTAATAAAGTTGAACCAGCCGAATGTTTTGTTTCAACTGTAAGACAGTTTAAGAATTCTTCATGACCAATCCTTTCCTCAGGATTTTGATCCCGACGATTCTGAGCCTAAGTCATACTCTATTGCCCCCTAGAGGATGACTCATTTTTGTCGTTCACTGTAGGAATTTTAAGTAGAACTTCTACCCACTCAGTTATGACCTTGTCATATGAATTCCAGTATGTCTCCATCCTACCATACATTCCTTCTAGAGAACTGAGGAAGTCCACCATGAAAGGAAAGTATTTCGTGGTTTTGAGTTCACTAGACCTAAAGGGGATATTTTTCTGTTTCCGAGGATTTATCCCAATGCAGTTTTAAGTCATTCACTACCCACGTCAAAAATTCCATTTTTTTGGGTTCCTGGTGAGGCACCTCCTATGAATTTCTCAGATTCATACTAGCAAGCAACCTCTGTCAGTAAATCCGAAAACCATTTGACTTGAAGTTTCCCAGTGAGGAGATACGGGGCTCTCGGAAGGGGAATAGAGACATTAAACTTGTAATAGTATGTTTCCCAAGATCCTCTTTCCTCACATTACCGCCTGAGCTCTGCTTCCTGTCAGATCAAACATGGCATTAGATTCTCATAGGCGCGTGAACCCTATTGTGAACTGTGCATATGACGGATTTAGGTTGCGTGCTCTTTATAATAATCTAATGCCTGATGGTCTGTCACTGTCTCCCATCACCCTCAGATGGGACTGTATAGTTGCAGGAAAACAACTGATTTTACATTTTGGTGAATTGTATAATTATTTCATTATATATTACAATGTAATAATAATAGAAGTAACGTACACAACAAATTTAATGTACTTGACTAATCCTGAAACCATTCCCCCACCCTAAACCTAGTCCATGGAAAAACTGCCTTCCATGAAACTGGTCCCTGGTGCCAAAAATGTTGGGAACTGCTGCAATAAAAAATAGACAATCATCCTTATAGTAATTAAGCAATTAGAAACTTCACTCAGTCTCCAAGAAAAATACCAAAATAGAGTACATACTTAAGCATGTCTTCATTCAAAATGTCTTTAGACATAATCCTCACTATCAATCTCTAGCTAATGTGAAATAAACATTGCATTTTTAAAACAGATCACTATTCTTTTAGAAAGTGTTATGGCCTAGTCTCTCAGAAATTAACATGGGGGCCATTATGAAAAACATATTTTTAAAAAAAGATGATTATGATTGTGTAATATACTATAGCAATATTTTATTTTGTAGTTACTTAGTATTATTAGGAAAATATGTTATTTACTTCCAGAAATATCAACTTGATAATATCCATTAATAATAAGGAAATTATTGAATTGTATCAGTTTTGTTCTCACTAATCACTTGTTTATATAACTGGTTATTAGTACAGGGTTATAGCATAACACAAATGTGTTAATAAAACAGTAACTTCTGTTTCTGTTTTTTGTTGCTGTTCCTATAGCTAGTCATAGGTTTTTTTTTTTTTTCTTTTTCTAAAAACCTTTAATGGAGACACTTATGATAAAAAGTCTATTTGATTGTGTGCATGAGTGTTAACATAAACAAAGTGTGCTGTAGTAATTTGTGGATTTCCTCTGCGGTTTGCTTGAAAGATTACTAACTGCTCATTAGCACTTCACATATGAAAATATCACCATTTGGACTGCAGCTGGAACTGCTTTTAGCTGGCGCCCTGTTATCTCTCAAACTGAGTCACAGCATTTTGAAGAACCCTATCTCAATGCTCACGCATGTATTCTGCCACATAAACCTTAGAATTTAGTGTTAGATCATCTTAAAATATTTCCTCTCATCTCATTCACAATTTGCCACGCAGTCATTGTGGAAATACCTAAACGCCATTCTCAACACAGGATACTTCATAAAAAAAACCAGAGTCCTAACAAGATGTAAAAAAGACTGCTTAGTTACGTTAATTATTCAATTTACAAATGAAAATTTTCAATGGGATAGCCCTAGATCTATTTACTGTACCACAAAACTGTTT
Source organism: Piliocolobus tephrosceles (assembly GCF_002776525.5). NCBI lineage: Eukaryota > Metazoa > Chordata > Mammalia > Primates > Cercopithecidae > Piliocolobus > Piliocolobus tephrosceles. Next base: position 167,776,995 of record NC_045437.1, read on the forward strand.
TGTTTACAATGAAGTTACCTTAACCCCTTTAAAATTAAGAAATGTAGATTTTTGGTGCATGTAAATGTGAGGGCCGACTAAAGCCAGATTGGTGTGGTCAAGCATTGGGCAAGATTCCCCATTAACTTCTGCCAAGACTGTCATTTTAATGAGATTAAGGTTTCAATTGCTTCAGCCCAAGACCTCTCTGGAGCACACGCTCTGCTATTCTGGTTAAATTATGCCTATGTCTCTCCAAAATGAGTAAATACTTAAGTTCCCATGCTGAGAGAGCTGAAGTGAATTTTCATTTGGCACACAAATTCTGAGAGTGTAATGCATGTTTGTTGAAACCATGCTGAGCTGGAACAAAGTGTCTTTATGATTACTACTTATTAACATGTATTAAGAACGGTTATTGTACTTGGTCTGCACAGAATACATAAAGGAAGTCATCATTCCTACAGATGGAAATACACAGCTTGGATGAACACGTTACTGATGAAATTTATATCCTTACGGAAATTACAATTTAGTTGAGAAGAGAGACATTGAATACATAATTACAGGTGAGGGTAGATTTACAAAGAAGTGCAGTATGCTATGTATGGGTGAAGAGAAGGGGCTGACTTTGTCTCCAGGAAGCAATGACATTTAAACTGAGGCTTGAAGAGTGAGATGAAGTTGGCTAGCAAAAGAGCAGAGGAAAAAGTAGTTCACGAAAAGGGAATAGCAAAGGAAAGGCCCTGAGGCTCTCAAAGAACATGACAGTTTGGTCTGGAATGTGCGGTTAGCAGTAGTGTAAAGGAGGTGAGGCTGTGTAGGGAGATGAAGATGCTGGTGGTATTCAACCTGCAGAAGTAGTCAAGAGTGGGGAGCATTAGATGATAGTACAGATTGTTTACTTTACTCAAAGGTAGTGAGATTCCCTAAATTGTTTTGATGACAGAAGTGGCACGGTCAGATTTGTGTTTATGAAAAGATCATCCTGGGTGCAATATGGAGTATTTGAGGGGTGGGTGGACATGAGTGGATGTGGGGAAATTGGTTAGGAGGTTATTGTCTAACGGAGCGATGGCTGCTGACTTGCACAGGGGCGTTTGAAATGGAGATAAGGAGGAGCAGAAATGTCCAAGAAATATAAAGGAGGTGCAATGAACCATATTTGAAAATGGATTGGATGTTGGGGTAAAAGACAGAGTGACCTGAGCAAATGAGTCTCAGTTTTCTGAAATAGTCAGCTGGGGTTATGGTTACTAAAATAAAGAACAACAAAGAAAAAATCTTGGTGCAGGCAATCAGTTTGGACATGTAATGTTGCATATTAAGAGTTTTAAAATACACACACACAGATGTTTGTATCTGTATGTTTGTACGAATGCACTATAATTTTTATTTAAAATTATATCCCTTTCATCTATTATTAAATGAATAATGTTTTCATATATACAAATATTTCTGTCTTCTATGAAGCAGCTCTGTTACTGATTCTATGACAGGTTAACTTTATTTAAAAAACAAATAAAATATGCTATATTTTTTGCTTTTAGTCACCATAATTGATGCAAAAGTATTAATCTTTTAGATTAAATAGCAACTGAATATTTTGGAAGTATCTAGTTATTTCTAATATTGTGAGATGTAAAAGAAGTTATTCATGTTCTATTCAATGGGCATTTTTGTGGTCAAAATTATTTTCCCCAATAAATTGATCTACTCACAGATAGAAAAAAAATGTATATCACATATAATTCTGAAACAAAGCTATAGCTGAATGTAGCTATATGAGGGAGCCCAGGTGATAACAGCAGAAGAACCACTCAGCTAGCCTATAGGATTGTGAAATAATGTGTTTTAGGCACTAAATTTTGAGATGTTACATAGCAGCAGTTAACTATTATGGCCCTGTTTTTTCAATTGTCTTTTTTCCAAAAGTTTTTATACAGAATCATTCCTTGTGTCTCCTAATCTTCTTCTCTTATTTATGTCCTTCAGCTCTCTTTTGAGGTCTTGTATTATTCTCCTCCTTAAATTTTGATGAGAGAAAGTTTTTAAGAGGATATAAAGTCAATATATAAAATAAATTGTCTTTCTATAAACTAGAAACAAACAACAATAAGCTTTAATTTAAACATTTTCCTCTATGATAATTTAAAAACAAATAAAATACTTAGAAAAAAATTAACAAAAGACATGCAAGCTTTCTAGACTAAATACTTTAAGATATTGCCAAAAGAAGTTAAAGAAAACCTGAATAAAAGGAGCAATATACCATGTTCATGGATTGGAATATTAATATTGTTAAAATGTAAATTGTCTCCAAATTTACCTATAGATTTAAGGTAGCCTGAGTCAGAATTCCAGCAGTCTTTTAAATGGAAATTGACAGGCTATTATTAAAATGTATACAGAAATGCAAAGGATCTAAAACAGAATACTTTTAGAAAAAAGCACGAAGTTGGAAGATTTTCACTACCTGATTTCAAGACTTACAATAAAGAGCTAAGCTATAATAAACAAGACAATATGGTATTGGTATAGGAATAGGTAAATGGATCAGTGAAACAAAATAGAAAGTTCTGTTTCACTGATTTGTTATATCAATATTTGTTATAGACCCACACATGTGAAGTAAATTGATTTTTGACAAAGGTACTAAGGAACACCTTAGACAAATACTAAACCTTTCAAAAAATAGTTCTGAATCAACTGGATATTCATGTGGAAACAGATAAACCTCAACTCCTACCTCATACAATATACAAAGTATTTTGAAATGGATCACAGACCTAAACGTAAAGCTAAAATTAGAAAACTTCTAGAGAAAAATATGGAAGAAAATCTTGTGGCCTTGGGCTAAAAAAAGATTTCTCAGGTTACAAAGAACACTAATAGTGAAAGAGAGCAAATTGATACTGCATATATCAAAATTACAAACTCTATTCTGCAAAAGACATCATTAAGAAAATGAAAAGTTAAGCCCACAGACTGAGAGAAAATATTTGTAATGCATTTATCTTATATAAGTCTGATATCCTGAATGTATAAAAAACTTTTACATCTCAATAAGAATACAAAAAATATTAAAAGTTATGCAAAAATTTGAACAGATATTCCATAAATGTGTGAAAATGAAAAAAAAATGCTTAAAATCTTTAGTCATTAAAGAAATTCAAATTAAAAGGACAATGAAATACCATTTCACACTCAATGGCTAAAGTGGAAAACACTGTAATACCAGAGGTTGATAAGGATGTGAAACAACTAGAACTTTATATGTGGCTGGTGTGAATGTAAAAATAATACAATTAACTATAAAAAGATTTGACAGTTTTGTGTAAAATTAAACACGTACCTACTCTAAAGATGCAGCAATTCTATCTCCATTTACAAAAAGGAAATGAAAATATACATCCATAGGATAATATGTAGATGAATATTCATCGCAGCTTTATTCATACAGGCCCCAATCTGGGGGGAAATTCTCCCCCCCACAAAATGAACAAATATGATACGTTCATAGCATGAAATACTACTCATCAAGATTGAGCAGCAACATGGACAAACCTTACAGACATTATGCCGAGCAAAAGAATAGACACAACAGAAGAGCTACTGTAAAATTCCTACTAACTTGAAGTTTTAGAGCAAATAAAACATCCAGGTGAAAAAAATCAGAACTGTTGTTACCTGGGGCAGGGGTAGAGTGGGCTCTAGAAGACTTTGTAAAATTATGGAAAGATTCTGTATCTTGCTTATGGTACTGGCTACAAGGGCATATACATTTTAAAAAATTCATGAAACTGCACACTTGAAGGTTGTACGTTTTATTTTGTATAAATCATATCTCAATAATTTCTTACTGATTTTTTTTTTTTTAAAAAAACCTGCCTGTCTCAAAGTAGTAAAATAGGCACCTTAAGAAGTAAAGAATGTTCCTTTTTCCTTGTTTATAGAAAATGCCTTTTTGCATAATTGTATACAATTGTCTTTGTCAACTTTTAAATTCTAATGTCCAAGTACCAAGTAGTAATCACTACCATCTATTCATTGCCTAATATAAGCTAGATGCTCTGACATGCACAAACATTTAATTCTCACAACAACCCTAAGATAGATTTTATTATCTTTATTTTTGGTGCTGAAACCCAAGTCTCATAATAGTTAAGTAATTCATCCAAGTACTTATTGTTAGTAAATAGTAGAGGTGAGAGTTATCCAAGGACTGTCTGTCTCCATTGTCAACGTTCTTTCTACTACTTGTCACCTTCCCAGCTAACTTGTATGTCACACGTATCCCACAGCCATTTACCCATAGGCGCTAGGATGACAGTTACTGCTAGTCTAATTATTTAATTGGCCTGGTCACAATCTCCTTGTAATGTAAACTTTAATGAGTCACTCAGCTTATTTTTTCCAGTAATTAAACAAAGAAAAGAAAATGAAAGAAACAACTACTTACCTTCTTTCTGCTTCACATAAGAGTTAAATATGGTGCTTATAACAGGCTAGTCCCGCGTTCAAGATCCAGCTCTGCCAAGTTTTAACTGAGCATAATGCTTTATCTCTCTAAGCTTTATACATATGTTCCTTATCTATAAAATGAAAATATTAATAACCACCTGATAGGGTTATTGTGAACCTAGAAGTGAGGTAATGTATTCAAGCATGTTGTATAGTTCCAGGAGCATAGTAAATGGTAATAAACAGAAATGATTATTCGTAATGAGAGGACAGGTATTGTCCTGTTAGAGAGGGAGATGAAATTGGGGGAGTTTTTATAATTACTTGTTTTTGCTTATCCTTTAAATTATTTCTTTCCTTGACTAGGCTTCTATTTAGCAAACTGGAAAAGACCCTGTGTATTCAACTCAATGATTCAGGCATTGGAGACTCCTTAACCACAGATCATTTAAAGCTATATAAATTCATTTTGATGTTTTCACTTAATATTTTCTTTTAATCAATGCATTTATTATTTTTCAATATGCCATTGTACTATAGGCTCTTACGTTAACCATTTCAAAAACTTATGTAGACCATTGAGAATAAAGTACAAAAGATATCTCACTGGCAGACAAGCCTGTCTTATTCACATAAGTAGCCTAGAATAGTGGTTAAAGGGTCCAGTGCCATTATGTGACCTATGGGAGACACATTTCCACAGACTTCATGACACAGGGCTTAAGTTTTTTTCTCTGTGCCTTCTGAAAGAGATAACTGTGATCCATAAAACAGTTGAAATATTAGAAAATAAATAAAAGCCAGAGAAACCCATGTTGACTGCAATATAGTTATAGGACTAATCATAACTAACTGAGCCTGTTTAAAAGACTCATGGCTTCAAGAGCCATTATATAAAAAAATTTCAGGCCGGGTGCAGTTGCTCAAGCCTGTAATCCCAGACAGCACTTTGGGAGACTGAGGCGTGCTGATCATTTGAGGTCAGGAGTTCAAGACCAGCCTGGCCAACGTGGCGAAACCCTGTCTTTACTAAAATTAAAAATAAAAAAATTAGCCAGGCGTGGTGTTGCGCACCTGTAATCCCAGCTACTGGGGAGACTGAGGCAGGAGAATCACTTGAACCTGGGAGGCGGAGGTTGCAGTGAGCTGAGATTGCACCACTGCACTCCAGCCTGGGAGACAAGAGTGAAACTCTGCGTCAAAAAATTAAAAAAAATTCATTGTTTGATTAAGGTGCTATATAATCAAGAGTAGCATTCTAATCATAACAGAAAGAAAAAAAAAAAACGATTCTCAAAGTTGACCTCAAGCATAATTGTGAAATAAGTTTTCACTTCCACAGCCTCATCAACATTTTCCTTCCATTCTGCCTTCACTCCAAACACACATAACACCATCAAATATTCTGAGATCTATCATTTTATAGGAGAGAGGGACACAAAAAATAAATCTCAGATAATTCCCATTAGGATGTTAGTCGTTCGTCATCTTGTTTTCCCTAGGCCTTAAGAGAAGGCAATGCACATTGAGTTAAGTTAAAGCAGAGGAATGACTGTCTAATAGCAAGATTGCAATTGCTGCATGCGATAGGCAGAAGAATGTAAGTCAGGAACCTCCTGACTTACACCCCACTATTTTGGAGGATTATGCCCAGGTTATTTTAAATGACTTTTAGGGTATTGGGACAGTGAAACTGAATCCAGCAAGAGCTTAGGAGCAGAAAATAAGCCCAGAGGTAGAACTAGGAGCACACTTCATTCTATCAATTAATAACAAAAATGACCCTATACACCCCACAGCATGAAGAATGTTGCCATTTTGCCATTGGACTGTCCATCAGAACCAATTAAATCATGTGGACTTTACTTGTAAGCAATTTTGCCAATTAGCTGAACTCTTATTTTTATTGTTAATAAAATTAAATTACTCTGAACTCTGATTCCCTGTACTTCAAAGACCCATAATGCTCCTATCATATCACCTGTTCTCATTTTCCCATTCTGTTTCAGTAACTAACATTCTTTACTTCATCCCATATGAACATGCATTAAGGACACCAGAATGAAATACTTTTCTATTCCTTAGAGTTAAATTCTGCTTTTCCATTCCTTAGGTGGCCCAAAGGAATGGGTAACCAAGCCAGATATATTTAAAAGTTATTATTTCTGGAATTCTTCTACTCAGTTTGTTTATATATATATATATATATATATATATATATTTTTTTTTAGTTCGGTCTTGACACACAGACAAGTGTGTACCCAATCGTCTACTTTTTATATTTGGGTGAATACCTGGAAGTGGTATGTGGCAGAAGGCAAGCATGAGTAGTAGAAGGGAACACAAGCACACTGTTAACTTTAAGGCTGACTGACTTCTCTCCTCCATTTCACTCCAAGTAAAAAGATTTCTAGTTCTGTATTTCACTCTGTTACATTTCTTAATTACTTTTTAAGTATCCTCAATGTCCTAATTCAACACTCAGAGTGTATTCTCCTTTGCGTTACATGGTATTCTGTTTTCTCAATCATTTCCCCCTTACACATCTCCAACTTTCCACTTTTTACATTTTATTCTCTATGCTGTTTTGTTTTCAAACCACATGGAACCAAAGCACATACAACTATTAGTCTTTACCAAAAAACAAGATTCGTCTGAGCTTCTTGAGCCCTAAACAAAAGAATTTACACTTGAACCTGATTGCTTTGACTGTGGCATTACCGTTCTGGCTTTTGCAGTTCAGAGGCCCTGCTTTATGGTTTTGACCTTCTGTTTTCCATTTATATGAAATGTCCCACAAACATAAATGCATTTAACACATACCAGGAACATGGCATACAACAACTTTCACTTCTTGACCAATGGGCCAGACATTGCAGTTTAAAGATTTGATATTGATGGACAAGAAACTCAAAAAAAGAATTAGCAACATTCCTTCTTTTCTCTTACGGCACATAGTGCAGAATTGTTCACAAGAAGAAAATCTCATGGTCAAAAGTGCAATCAGCTGTGGATCTTATCAAAGCAAAAAAGCTGTTTGTATCTTGATGTAACTGTGGTTTATTATTATTATTCTCATCATCATTGTCATCACCGTTTATCACCGTTTTGAGTGGAAAGGAACTATGGTTTCTCCAATTTTTTGAATAATAGTTTTGCTATTGAACAGGGAACACAGTGTGTGGCTAGTTTATCTCCCGCAGGGCTTGCAAATACTGTGTTGTCCCCAAATGTGGTAGCCACATGTTTGTTTTTCAGCTGGCAGCGTCCTAAGCCAGAGAGATTTTAGAGGAAATGAAGGAGAGTGAAAATCAACTAAACTTTTCATTAGCATGTGTGACAAAGGGCAGTGCGTTTTTCTCTTTTGGTAGTGTGTACATGTTTTAAATAATAAATATTGCACATCACGACTGCTCTAGTCAGTTATTTATACTCTGATAAGAATTTTAAAGTCTGTTGGAACAAATTTGAAAAAAGAATCAACTTCGTTCAGCTCTAAATTTTGAGTGCTCATGTGTGCAAGTCACTATGATGGTATACTACACTTCAGAACATATATGTGTTCAAGAAATGTTTATAAAACAAATAAATATATATTGAATTTCACTAATGGAAAATATGTAGAATGAGAAAATTGCAGTCTGCAGATTCTAACATCCAACGTTTTAAAGCCCAACTAAAAAATTACTCGATTAAATATTAATAATCATAATGAACACATTATAATTAATGAATTGAAAGTAACTGGAATAACCTGAATTTTCACAAAAATCAGATATTTTAAAACTAGGAAACATATTTTAGAAAGAATTTGGTTAATCTTTGAATCTTAAATATAACAAAAGCCAGAGAAAGTAAATAAACTGTCCAAAGATACACAGCCTGTTTTTTTTTTTTTTTTTTTAATTAGAGCACTAGGATTGGAAACAAGGGCATTTTATCTGGGATCCAATGTAAACTTTCTACCCTCCCATTAGGGGTGCTGCTTTGGTCTGCCATTCTGACACTATGTCTGGCATAGCAGAGGTCTTCCCTCAGGAACCTGTGGTCAAGTAATAGCAGTTTCAGGCTTCTCTCGTCTGGGGAATAAGCTGTTCATGGGCACATGCATAGCCTTTTTCAGATGAGGGATAATTACACTCTTTCGCTTCCTGCTTCTCCTGTAATTTGGCCTGTCCATCGAAATTATAATCTATACACCTGTTTCTTCTTTTTCACTCCATCTTTGTTAGTGGGTTTGGAGGAGTTGAGTAGTTTAATTTTTAGCACTACAGCAAGTCTGTAAAATGACAGCTAGGGACGTCTCTGACCCTTATAGGGCAAGTGAGACGTCACTGTTGACTTGCCATCAGTGGGAATTGCACTTGAATGTTCACCTTCAAGTGCAAATTATCATGTACGTAATAGATTTGCAAACCCATTGGCAAGCTGCCATGTGATATTTCCCTGTGACCAAGGATGCTGTACGGTCGTGGGTGGGGGAAATCTAACTTGACTCAAATTGAACCAAACCCATCACCCTGAACTGAGAATCATGTGAACCAATTAGCTGACAGAAGCAGCCACACCCTGTTCAGTGTCAGTCAGGGTTCTTAGGTGGAAAACAACAGAAATTGACTCTGACCATGTTTAGTCACAAAGGAATGTATGGGGGGATGGGGAGGAAGAAAGAAAGAAAGAAGGAAATGCTGAAGAACCAGGTCTCAGAATGTACTCACCTAAAGTAGCTTGAGGGGCAGGGTGGGGTGGGGATCCGTGTAGCAAGACATAAGGGGCACTTTTTTGTTTCTTTGTTTGTTTTTTAGATGGAGTCTCACTCTGTTGCCCAAGTTGGAGTGCAGTGGCGGATCTCTGCTCACTGTAACCTCTGCCTCCCAGGCTCAAGCAATTCTCCTGCCTCAGCCTCCAGAGTAGCTGGGATTACAGACATGCACCACCACGCCTGGCTAATTTTTTGTTTGTTTGTATTTTTAGTAGAGACGGAGTTTTGCCATGTTGGCCAGCCTGGTCTCGATCTCCTGACCTCCAATGATAATGATCCGCCCACCTCGGCCTCCCAAAGTGCTAGGATTACAGGCATGAGCCACTGTGCCCGGCGTGGGCACTTTTCTTTAGTAGTTTGAGGAGCAACATTTTTGACAGTGTCCTTTTGCTCGAGATTCAGTTCCACATAAAATTAAACCATCTAGAGAGATGCCTTGATTAGCCAAACTTGGATCTCATGACCTCTTCTTGAAGTGGGTAAGTCTCATAAATGCTCAGTCCTTCCTCTCTGTCACTGAGTGGGATGGGCGGGAAGCCCCTCAAAGGAAAATCCAGTTGTTCTCACTAGAAAGAAAAGGGAAACGGATGTGAGGCAGTCAAATCAGCAGTTCCACCACATCACCAAAATGCGGTGATTAAATATGGAGAGACAGAGACTAACAGAGGTATATGAATATTGAAGTATGTCTGGACAACAGCCCAATGATGAGACCAATAAAATGGTAACCAAAATCTGGTTTTGAGTAGTAGTGTTAAATCAGACCATTTAGTAACCATTTTTTTTTTTTTTGTTGTTGTTGCAAGGTTTCTAGCACTGCCCAAACCCTGAGTGGTATATGAATAACTGGTCCATTATGTATCTCTCTCCAGTCAGCATAATTTATCCTCCACCTATATTCTCTTCTGACCACTCCTACTTCCTTCTCTTTACCAAAATCTGAACTCTAAGGCTGTTTCTTCAGCAACTCCTTTGTTTAGATTGGAAGATAAATCAAACAGCAAGCGATGTTTTACTGACTTTCAGTATTTAACAGAGATGATTTAATTTGTTTAAAACCAAAGTCAAACCTCTTTATAAATAAGATGAAGGAGAAAGATGTCTTATAAAATGCATATGTGAAGATGCCTTCTGAGTGCTTTCTCGTGCAGACTTGTTCTAGTCTTTCATGAATCTTCCTTATAGACACTGTGGAGATGAAAGATTGTTCTCCACTTCCACTCAAAGTACAAATCAGGCCGGCATTTAGAAAAAGAGACAGGTTTATTCATTGCTGCAGCGTTAGCTGGCTTTTGTTCCCTGTAAAATTTCACTTTTGGTTATTAAAATATTCACCGTAGGAAATGAATTTGTAACCCATTTCTCATATTACCTACACACAGAAAAACAAAATTTGATATCCTGGGGTTTATTTGCTGAGGGCGCTTCCCATAAAAGCGAGTGAGTGTGCGTTGGGAAATGCGTCTGGTTAACTCTTCTATGGATAAACTTTAGTCGCAATCCTCCCCCGCCCCCTCTCGCCCCCAGCACCCTCCCAACCTCCCGACTTCCCGCCTCTCAAGGGCTGGTGACCTAATAGCATTTTTCTTCGTGCATATTTTGGCGTCGCCCCATGGCCTGGCTGCCTTCGCCTGTCTGAGTTTTTTGAAATTCCTGCATGTTCGCCCCAGATTAAGCCAGTGTGTCTCAGGATGTGTGTTCCGTTTTGTTCTTTCCCCTTAACGCTCCCTGTGCAACGTGTCTGGGGGGAGGAGGGCAGGGAGGGGAGAAAGGGAGGGGCAGAGGCGAGGAGCTGTCCGCCTTGCACGTTTCCAATCGCATTACGTGAACAAATAGCTGAGGGGCGGCCGGGCCAGAACGGCTTGTGTAACTTTGCAAACGTGCCAGAAAGTTTAAAATCACTCCTCCTTCCTTCACTCCAGACACTGCCCGCTCTCCGGGACTGCCGCGCCGCTCCCCGTTGCCTTCCAGGACTGAGAAAGGGGAAAGGGAAGGGTGCCACGTCCGAGAGCAGCCGCCTTGACTGAGGAAAGGTCTGAATCCCACCCTTGGCATTGCTTGGTGGAGACTGAGATACCCGTGCTCCGCTCGGCTCCTTGGTTGAAGATTTCTCCCTCCCTCACGTGATTTGAGCCCTGTTTTTATTTTCTCTGAGCCACGTCCTCCTCGAGCTGGGTCAATCTGGCAAAAGGAGTGATGCGCTTCGCCTGGACCGTGCTCCTGCTCGGGCCTTTGCAGCTCTGCGCGGTCGTGCGCTGCGCCCCGCCCGCCGCCGGCCAACAGCAGCCCCCGCGCGAGCCGCCGGCGGCTCCGGGAGCCTGGCGCCAGCAGATCCAATGGGAGAACAACGGGCAGGTGTTCAGCTTGCTGAGCCTGGGCTCACAGTACCAGCCTCAGCGCCGCCGGGACCCGGGCGCCGCCGTCCCGGGTGCCGCCAGCGCCTCCGCCCAGCAGCCCCGCACTCCGATCCTGCTGATCCGCGACAACCGCACCGCCGCGGCGCGGGCGCGGACGGCCGGCTCCTCTGGAGTCACCGCCGGCCGCCCCAGGCCCACCGCCCGCCACTGGTTCCAAGCTGGCTACTCGACGTCTGGAGCCCGCGAAGCTGGCGCCCCGCGCGCGGAGAACCAGACCGCGCCGGGAGATGTCCCTGCGCTCAGTAACCTGCAGCTGCCCAGCCGCGTGGACGGCATGGTGGGCGACGACCCGTACAACCCCTACAAGTACACTGACGACAACCCTTATTACAACTACTACGATACTTATGAAAGGCCCAGACCTGGGGGCAGGTACCGGCCCGGATACGGCACTGGCTACTTCCAGTACGGTAAGTACCCCCAAGTCCGCTGGAACCACCCGTGCACCTGGTCCCCAGCTATGTGGCTTCTCGACGTGGCTGCCTGGGCGCGGCGGGCCCCGGTCCTCGCAGATCCGATCCCTCCCCCAACGCGCCTGCAGTGGCAGCCCTGGAATCTAGTGCAAACCGCGCGTCTGGCCCCTCCTGCTTCCTTTCCACATTGCCTTGCAGCCCCGGGAGTCCCCAGTTCTCTTGCTGCCCTCCGCTCCACTCTGCAGTCCCGGTGGGCGAAGGGTGAGGAGTAAGGGACCTAGAGGGGTAGGGAGTTGGAGCGGGGGGCGCCGGGTTGTTTCACTGCTGCGCCCGTCGCCTGCTGACGTTTAGGTCTCCCAGACCTGGTGGCCGACCCCTACTACATCCAGGCGTCCACGTACGTGCAGAAGATGTCCATGTACAACCTGAGATGCGCCGCGGAGGAAAACTGCCTGGCCAGGTACGGGCTGAGATGTCTGAGGCCCCGCTCCCCGGTCTTCCTTCAGGGGGCGCTCTGGTGCCTGGTTCTGACCGCTACTGTTCCGCGCAGACAAGTGTTAGGAAGTGGGACAAGAGCTGAGAAGTGGGACGTGACCTCCTGGGCATGCTGACCTGGACGGAGAGTTAATATTTTGAAGATTTCTGTGGGTTCTGTCTCAAACTGCAGCACGAATCAGAGAGGTGGCGCAAATCCTTATCCTGGAGACTGAAGTCTCATGCTCTTTTTCCAAGATACTTAAACTTGGGAGTCGATTGTTTCCAATCACTTTTCATGAAACAACTATACGGTAATTCAAAAAATTTATTGTAATGAAGGGTGTGTTAATACCCCCTTAAAAGATTGGGGGCAAATTTGCCATCGTAGCCTCATTGGTAAAGACTAAGTTTTCTTCTTTTGTTTGAGACCACGATGAACTTGGTTGTTTCGGTATTACTTCAGCCAGAGTAAGACCATAAGCAAGAACTTTGTTCTTCCACTATTCTAAAAATAAAATAGTAACTCTGAGATTGGGGTTCTGAGTTTACTGCTGGGAAACAGCAGAGGGAGCAAAATACGTTTTTCTAAAAATTTAATCAAAAATGTAAAGTATAAAATAAGGTCATCAGTACCATCTGAACATATAGCCACACTAAATATATTAGTAGGAACACAGTAATGTTTCTTTGTACATTTCTTCTACTTTGACCCTTTACAATTGTCAGGCTAAAGGAAGCGAAGACATCGACGCTCATTTTCGTTCCTGAGTCTTGCATCACTCACACCATTGAGCTCCTATGATGTTTTTACAGTACTGCCATTGTTTTGGGGTAGTGAAGTTACAAAATTATTAATTTAAATCTGGGTATGCTCTTTTAGAGTTATTTCCTCAGTTTGCAACTTATTAACTATTTTTAAAAGTTTTGCTAAATTTGAAGTTCGTAATAAATATCTGTGAATTATTTTTTACTGGGGGATTATTTCCACTTCAGTTTCACTCGTTCATATGATTAAACTTGAATTGATTCTAGACATAAAGTTTACTTCTGAGGTTTAGATTTTTAATGCTTATTTATTATGTTTTTACTGTTAAAATCTGTGGATTTCCATAGTTGTTATTCATTCACTTATTCACCAAATATTCATTGAGCTCTGACTGCTCCAAGACTGTTCTAGGAGCTTTTCAGCACTGAACAAAATGAACAAAATGCCCTGGCCGCTTGGAACTGATAGTCTAGTTGGGGAAGGAGGATTGTCACTACTATACAATGGAGGTTTTATTTGTAGTTTTGTCTTTAGTTAATATTCTATGAATATAATAATTTTTCTTTTTTCAAAATCACAGTACGGCATACAGGGCAGATGTCAGAGATTATGATCACAGGGTGCTGCTCAGATTTCCCCAAAGAGTGAAAAACCAAGGGACATCAGATTTCTTACCCAGCCGACCAAGATATTCCTGGGAATGGCACAGTTGTCACCAGTAAGTAAATGGGCCTCCTGGGCACTTTTGAGTTGCTTTTCATTTTTCGGGTGATTTTTGACATCACAAATGCAAGTCTTATTTCTTACGTAAAGGGAGAAAAATGCTATTATTTATATTTTGAATTTTTCTCTATGTAATTTGACATAACCCGTCTACTACACCATTCTGTTATCTTTTGAAATGGAAAATCTGAAGCCCAGCTTATTAAAGCTGCTGATAGGATACAGCAATTGACTTCAATAAAATTCACTCCAATGCATTACAGATAGAATTTCTTTAAAAGTCCATTACAGCCGAGATCATCTACAGTTAGTTAGCATTAAATAGCGTTTCATAAAGACCACACGTTTTTTATCACAAGGATTCAGAAACCATTCTCAAAGAAAGATGTAGATGATACACCCCCGAGCTAAGAAGGACCTTCTTCCAGCTTCCAAAAGACCTGTATCAAACCCAAGGTGGTTGCCTGTTCTATCCTAAATTTAAGGAGTTTTACATAAGGTAATTCTATCATTTGCCTTAGTAACTTGCCTGGGAGTTAACTGTCAGGAAATCCTGATGTGTGGCCTTAAACTTACTTCCTGAAATCCAAGCCAGTCCTCTTTGTTTTTCCTTATGTGGGAAGATGAACAGCTCAGCACCTTCTGTTTAATGAAATGACAAAAGTAGATATGAGTCACCCACTTTCCTGATAAAATAGGAATACTTTATTTCTAAATAAAAGTGTATACTATTTAAATAATAATGGTGGATAAAACATGCCATGATTTCTCCTTTGCGTTTCACTAATGATTTTAAATATGTGAGAACTCAATTTTTAAAAAATCTCATAGAAACCTTGAAAAAGTAATGTGCTGCTATTTGGAATGAAACATCAGCAGTGGCAGCCAAGTCACTTCAGAACAGATAATTTATTGTCCATTTCTCTGTAATATTCAAAGACAAAATGGGGTGCAATAAGAAAGCAAAATAATGAACTAAGTCTTTTGTCCTAGTAGCTAAGTCTTTGTCCTGGTAGCAAAGTTAAACCTTGCAATTTTGATAGATTTATGTCCTGCGGGGGGGGGGGGGGGGGGGGGGGGGGAGCGTAAAAAAACCCAGCATGAATCTCTCTTTTAGAAGATAAATTTGGTCTCAATTTTAATGTGAAAACAAATTTGTGAAGCCATGGGGGAAGTCATTTAATAACTTCATTGCTTTCTCTGTCTGTATGTAACTGACCACCCACCATCTTTTTGTTTTGTGGGATGTTAGACATTACCACAGTATGGATGAGTTTAGCCACTATGACCTGCTTGATGCCAACACCCAGAGGAGAGTGGCTGAAGGCCACAAAGCAAGTTTCTGTCTTGAAGACACATCCTGTGACTATGGCTACCACAGGCGATTTGCATGTACTGCACACACACAGGTATGCTGGCACCCTGAAATCTGGCACCCTGACACCTCAAGCCTCAGAGGGAAACAGGTCTACCATTAGTTAGCATTAAATAGCATTTCATAAAGAACACACATTTTTATCAAAAGGATACAGAGACCTTTCTCAAAGAAAACTGAAGATGATATACCCCATGAGTCTAGTATTTTCTTTCCTCACCTCTCTTTTGTAAAGCATTCAATTTGAGGTCCGCGTTGTCAAGATGGAAAATAATTGGGAAAAGGAAAATGACGGCTTGATGATCCAAATTGCTTTTGAAGTATTTCCAGTTATGCATGTAGCCCCTATTTATGATCACAGGTCAGTGTGGGTCCTTGTTATGTTCCACAATGAAGAACAGAAAATTACTCTCTGAAAAAGTCTGAATAGTCGACAACATATGCACCCATTCTGTATTCCTTAACCGGCTTAGTAAATAACTGTAAAAAAAAAAAAAAAAAAAAGGTATCTCTGTTTTTTCACCTGTGAAACCATTCCTTCCTTCTGTTTTATGCTGGAAATAGAAAAGTGATTGGGGTTAGCAAATAGAGGAGAAATGTGTTTCTTTAAAAGCACTTTAAAAAGTTGTCTCTTTTAATAATGCAAATTAGAGCAGAAGGACACCATTTCTTTCTCCACACGTATATATTTAAATCTACAGTATAATTGATGTCAGATGTTGTCGGGATAGATTTTTTTAAAGCAGTGCTGAACTCAGCAGTTTGTGTGTTTTATCATAGGAAAATGCGTGTCAGTTAAAAGCTATGTCAGTATTTCCATATGAAACCCTAATTTGTAAAAGGACATTATAATTTGACTCCTGCCCAGATCTTGGCAAAGTGTAGTGAATGTACATAACTCAGGGTACAAAGGGATCAGCAGTTGGCATCTTGGGAAGCAAATTCCAGGGCTGTGGCAGGAAGCTGTTTGGTGACCTAAATGTTACCATTGCTTTTTTCTCTGAGCTTAGAAAATCATAGCAATTGGAGGGGGAAAGGTTAACTTCTACATGCCTCGGGACAGTATTTATTTAAGAAAGAAGAAATGTAACTTATCCACACATTATTCATGTGTGTGTATAGAGATTCCCTTTTCAGTGTTCTGCAAGTCCTGTGCAAGGGACCTAAAGTTTTTTTGCCCCATTTATAAAAAGAGGCACTCTGGACAGCTCACTCTGAAATATTTGAAGCTGGGATTGTAGACATTATAGCACTTCCTGTTCCCCCCTTCTTTGGGGTAACCCCATTTCATTTTATATGCTAGCTTTCTTGTTAATCATCTTCCATATATGTTCTTTTTAACCATTATTCACCAAATCTTGCGTTGAGTGATTTATATATTTGATTTTTTTTTATTAGACCAATTTCTCTTTCACATGGCTTCATTTAAAGGAAAAAATAATCTCTCAATCACCCAATGATGACTTAGATTAGTTTTACTGTAATGCTGCTTAAATGTATTCAAGCATAAAACTAGGTATAACTTCTTTAGATTTATACTTGTATATATTAATAACTCCTGCATTCTGAGACAAAAATTTACATATTAAATATATACAAAACTAAAACAGCTGCATTCACCCTATTAATTTCATGTAACAAATAGCATGTATTGCTAAAACTCAAATTGCTGATTTAGAGAGCCTCAGCTAACATTCTACATTTAATCTGTTTTTATATTTTGACTTTGCCTACATGAAATGCCTGTTTGCCTTAGTAACTCTAGTTTTTGTTTGCCTGTGCAAATAAGCAAAGCTTATATTTAAATTCTGCCAGCTGATGAATTCCAGAGTGCCAATTTCAGCATTTTTAAAGGTCTTTTGTCTATTTGAAGGCAAGATAAGCATTGAAGCATTATTTAAACCCATCTTAAATGAATATCTAATCCAACGAACCCTTTACAATGTAATGAACATTGTGGTAGTAGTAGAAGTAATAGCTAACACTTATTGAGTATGTATTATATGCTAGAATCAGAATTGTATGCTAGAATCAGATCAAAAATTCTTCATTTTGTATTTACTACTCAACATACTGTTAAGTGATGTATAGATCAAGGTAGGAATCTAGACGATAACAATAGAATATGAGTCTCACTGCTGCAACACTGATCCTTCTGAGTTTGACCTGTCTGTGGTATTGTGTGCTGTATGACAGCACAATTCTCCCCTGCTCTTCCCAAAACAAGCTATAGCTAAACTAGCATTGGCAGAGCATGCTAAGGTGATTTTACTCTCTCTTTGGTGACCAAAGTGATCTTAAACAGCAAAGCAATATTGGTTGCTAGAATTGAGTGACAGTATTAAGTTAAAGTGATTCTAGCATGTACTTTTAAATTTAAATTACTATTAGAATGAAAATACAAGTTAAAACATTTTGTGAAGAACTAATGGAATCAAGAATATACCTACAGACTCCAATCTGAGGAAACTTCTCCAGACTATAACATTCTTAAAAGCAAGGATTGTATTTGTTGTATTTTTCTCCTCCCAGCCTATAGAAGGCACTTATTTACTTATTGATGTGAATGTTTTAGCAAGTGGAGTAATGTGACATTCATCAGTTTAGTCATGCATTTACCCCTTCAACAAAATATGTCATGTTTCAGTGACTGTATGAGAAAGAGTATAGTGTGGTAGTTAAGAACAGGGACTCTGGACTTTGATTACCGAAACTCAAAACCAGCTTAGCCACTTACTAGCTGGAAACCCTTGGGTAAGTTATTTGATCTTAGTGTGCCTCAGTTTTCTCATCTATAAAATGGAGATAGTAATAGCACCTCATGTAGTTGTGAAAATTGAATTTTTATGTGTGTGTGTGTATACACACACACACACACACACACACACATATATATATATTAAAATGTTTACAATTGCTCCTGCCACATACTATTTAATAAATGTTAGTTATTCAAAGATGCAACATAGACTCCACCCTTAGGGAACTTGCAACCTCTGGTTAGCTATATTCTTACATAGCATGATTATAATGCAGAGCAAAAAGGGATAAAAACTATAAAAGCTATCCACAATAAAAGGTATCATGGCCGTTTAAAGTACAAGAAGGTAATTTCTAAAAGGGGAAATTGAGGAGGATTTCACTGAGAAGAGGACATTTGAGCTAAGTTAATTATTATGTGGCCTTTATTCCTGAACTGTTAAAATTCTAGAATTTTGGTAGAGACCTATTTTGTTCCTTCAGATTGCATTTATCTCTGGTGATATATGACACTTTTAAGAAGTGAGATGTACTACTACTTATATTAGTCCTATATCTTTTTTAGCTGGAGGTGCTATAAGGCTGAGTAATAAATACTTCTCAAGGGAGATGAAATATAAGTATAGTTTTATGTCAGAATCTTGTAAGTACTAACTTAAAATTTAATTTGCAAATAATAGCATATTATTTAGCATAGCCTAACCATATACCATCATTTAACATTTTTTATGTTGTTTATTTTAGGGATTGAGTCCTGGCTGTTACGATACCTATGGTGCAGACATAGACTGCCAGTGGATTGATATTACAGATGTAAAACCTGGAAACTATATCCTAAAGGTAAAGACCTTTGAAAATATATCATGCATTTATATTGCAGATCAATAGGCCCTCCTTTCTGGATTCAAATGTTAAATAATCATGGTATTGGAAGCAATTATACATCCTCAAACTATTTTTAAACAATCTAATCTAATCTAATATAATCTGTCTTATTTTAAAGAACTTCAGGGGGAAATATGCAGTCTCCTTCCATAATATCTCTGGAGTTTAACCACTTAACTTAAAAATCCTTTCCCTGCTTGATTTAGCTGAGTCCCTCATTAACAATTTCCTTATTGTAGCCCTGTGGAAAAATAAATACTGAGGAACTCTAACACAAATGCTGTTTGTATTGTCCAGGTCAGTGTAAACCCCAGCTACCTGGTTCCTGAATCTGACTATACCAATAACGTTGTGCGCTGTGACATTCGCTACACAGGACATCATGCGTATGCCTCAGGCTGCACAATTTCACCGTAAGTGTTATTTGTTTAGCTAAGTAATTGTCACAAATAATTTTTGTTCATGCTCAAACATTATACATGGAATGTATCTGTTTCTACTACTATAGCAGCTTTCTTGTAAGCAGACCAAAGGCAGAAAATGGTACGCAGTCTGATTTTTTTTTTTTTTTTTTTTTAATAAGGGAAGGCAAAGGAGAATGTACTAAGGTTTTTAGTTTTCAGGAGAAGCTTACTTTTCAGAAGAAGACATAAACAGACCACAGTGTTTACCCAGAAGGCATTTGCGAAGGCCCAATCTATCAAACTGCTCAATATGTAGAGTGGGTGAGCTTGTAGAAGCCGCAGTAGTTGCTTCCTGCCCTTTCCTCACAATCCCTGAAAACATTGCTAGGATTCTTTAAAGTCCATCTTGAAAACCACTGCCATAAAGTAAGCAGCTCAAGAGATCAACCCCCCTGTTCTGTACAAATCAAGATGTCATATATTTGAGTTCTAGAACCATGGACACTAGGAGAATACTCTGCAAAAGGTTGAGGTATGTGGAAGTTTCTTTATAATATTCCTTCTCCTGAGACTCTTCTTTGAATGGAATCTTGAAAGATATGTGTTCACAGGGAGGTGCTTTGATTAAAATAATGAAAGAAAGTTGGGTAGGTTTGCCTGCGCGCCTGTCTGTCTTGCCCCATCTCCTTAAGCACTACCTCCCCAAGTGTTGCTGGGCGCTAGATTATAATTACAGATGCCACTTGAGTTATGGCTTCCCAACAATGAGAATAGTATTTCCGTTGGAATGATACTCAACACTCAACAGCTTTGCTTTGTCACTGGGGAACCACCAGTGCCACTGGATCACACAGACAGGTATAGCAGAGCTCTACTAGAAACTCATAATTAATAGAAATTTCTGCCTGATACAAAACCCAGGACTTTATACATAAAGAAGCAGAGACTGTGCTTTACAAGTGTTGTCACAACATTAGAGATAGATGAAGCCTACGATAGCAAAAGGATAGCACTGAAAAAATAGTCACATACATTCTTGTGAACATGCCCACAGCACAGAAAACCTGGCAGGTTTTATGGCCCATATTGTGTGGAGTTGGTTATAGTATAACTAACCCCTGCCCCCCACCGCCAGAACACCAGTATAATTTAAGCTAAAATAATTTGCACTTAAATAAACAGATTAGCTAATTTTCTTAATTTTTATAATTCCTTTATTCATCCATTCTCCATTTATTTATTCATTTGCACTCTCATTTTTGTACTGTTTGTTGATGCCCTGAACCAGATATTACTGAATAATGCAAACATAAATAGGACTACTAATCTCTATACTGCCGTAGCCTTATTACACTCTTTTCAGTTAATTACTTAGGAATTTCTTTGTTTAATGTCTGTCTCCTGCTCCAGTGATGGCTGGGATCTAGT
The DNA here is from genome assembly GCF_002776525.5 of Piliocolobus tephrosceles. Classification (NCBI taxonomy): domain Eukaryota; kingdom Metazoa; phylum Chordata; class Mammalia; order Primates; family Cercopithecidae; genus Piliocolobus; species Piliocolobus tephrosceles. The sequence continues at coordinate 167,797,848 of NC_045437.1, forward strand.
CTTTTGTCCACTGTTGTATACCCATTGTCAGATACAGGTCTGCCACCTTGCAGCCTCTCACTCACTGCTTAATTAATTTCTTTCTCAAATAATTTGAGTAAAGGCATTCTGAGTAGGGGAAGTGAGAGAATTACACATATAACTGTAATAGAGATAACAATATGAAAAGTTTCATGAGGGGTAAAATAAAATGTGGTGGGATCAGAAGGACCTTTGTTGTAAGTTTGGTAACTCCCAAGTGTGTCTTACTGACTTCCCACTAGAAATAGGTCTGGAGAAGTCTGTTCCATAGAATGTCTCTTGCTTTTAATCAGTAGATTCCATTGAATTGGATATTGCCAGATATTTAGAAGAAATAAAAAGTGTTGTATTGCTCCAGCAATATGATTGTACAAGAGGGATTCCTGATGTGGTCACTCATATAGAGTTGATTTTTTTTTTCACTAGTTATTACTGACTGTAACAAACTTCAAGAGTGGTTGAAGTTGGAATGTTTATAACCAATATAGATAAGATGAAAATATGAAAAAGTGAAATTACTCACAATTAGTGATCATAATAAAATATCATACTTATTCTGAGTGGAAATATTGGGGAAAGTATAGAATATTTGAGACAAAACCCCACACCTTCAGGATAATAATGCTCGCTTCTTATATTTTGACTTTCACATCAGGCCTTCTTTCCTAGGAATCAGAGTTCAGAGAGAGGAGAGGTGTCTTTGGGCTGAGTTTCCGGAGTGACTTTAGGATACATTTGAATTGGGTCTTGAAGTCTGAGAAATGCACTGGGGAGCATTAAGGAAAGGAAGCCCAGGGCAAGTCAGCATCACAGGCAACTTGCATGGCAGGAGGAAACTGCAGGGCATGTTTGGAAAAACAAGTCTTCTAGTTTGGCTAAAGCCTAAATTTCGTGGAGTTAGGAGTTGGACAAAAGGGATGGAAAAGTAAGTTGGGGCCAGATGGAAGAGAGCCCTGAAGAGCAGGCTAAACTTTATTCTGGAGGCAGTGGGAGGCTGAAGCTTTTTGAGCAGGAAGTGTAACTTGCCTAAGGCCCTCAGATCATTCTGGTGGCTGTGTAAGCAGCAGTGAGTGTCACTCTGAAGACGTATCGTTCATCAGTTCACCGATTTCTTTTCCTGCCAGATATTTAAGAGCGTTCTGTTGATGTGTAAAAGCCACCCAGTAAATAGGGGTGTGCTGTTAATGTACCGTCTCTCCTTCATTTTCCTCACTGAAACAAAATGTATGGACAAGGTGACCCTGAGGCTCCTTTCAGTTATAAAATACTGTGTAAGTTTTTTTTTTTTTTTTTTCTCATCACAGAATTTACCGTTTGGAAATTGATAGTTTATGATTTGGCATAAGTGGATTTTTACTTCCTTACATGAAGATCTATGATCGCATTTAAATACAGTAATATTTGATTGATCTTTTGGTCCAGTTTCTGCCTGTTATGTATTATTCTATATCCAAAGTCATGCTGGAGAAGGACTAATTCAAGATGGAGCAGAGGCCTGGACTCTGCTTCTTGGTGGATGTGCCACCCTTGTTCCATGGAATGAATTCCCCTGGTCAGGGCTGCTGGTGCCAGAAGTCCTGCTGTACTCTTGAGTGTTTCAGAAGTGGTTTCTTTGCTTCTAAATGTGAAGAGTGTAGGCATTGGGCACCTCTGCTGTTGATATAGTCACTTTCTTCAAACCATTATTAAAATAATATACTACTGCATAATTTCACAACATGATTGCTGCTTAGATGGAGGGAAACTGTTACATGAAGTTTTTAAAAGGTTGACTTTAAATTTGTCTATTGTACTTGTTCATTATATTATAAGGTTAATAATTTGTCTTATTTTGTCTTCTTAATCTAGGTATTAGAAAGCAAGGCAAAACTCCCAATGGATAAATCAGTGCCTGGTGTTCTGAAGTGGGAAAACAATAGATTAACTTCAGTAGGATTCATGTATTTTGAAAAAGAGAACAGAAAACAACAAAAGAAATTTTGTTTCGACTGTTTTCAATAACAAAGCACATAACTGGATTTTGAACACTTAAGTCATCATTACTTGGGAAATTTTTGATGTTTATTATTTACATCACTTTGTGAATTATCACAGTGTTTCAATTCTGTAATTACATATTTGACTCTTTCAAAAGAAATCCAAATTTCTAATGTTCCTTTTGAAATTATAGTGCAAAAGGATCAGTATTATTTAAGTGAATGAGCCAAAATGACTTTGAACTGAAACTTTTCTAATGTGCTGGAACTTTAGTGAAACATAATAATAATGGGTTTATATATGTCATAGCATAGATGAATTTAGAAACAATGCTCCTACTGTTTAAATACATATGGACACATCTGGTGCTGAGAAAGAAACAAACACATTACCATTGGTGTCAAGAAATATTACTATATAGCAGAGACATGGCAATACATGTATTCAGATAGTTACATCCCTATATAAAAATTATGTTTACATTTTAAAAATAAGTAGATAACTTTCTTTCTTTCAAATGCACAATTTCATTTTGACTTGAGTCAACTTTTGTTTTGGAACAAATAAGTAAGGGAGCTGCCCAATTCCTGTCTGATATTTCTTGAGGCTGCCCTCCATCATTTCATCTTTCCCATGGGCAGAGAGGTTGTAAGTGGGGTTCTTAATATCACCATTCCTGGGACTGGTATACGTAAGGCAGCCATGAAACTGGGAAGTCATTTGGATGACTGATGTGATACATCCAGAGATAATATGCATTGAAACATATTAAAATATTTGCCAAAGATACAATTTTCTTGCTGACATAAAATCATATAAACAAGTCCCCACCAAACCATAACTGTCTCTCAAATAACTTAAAAACATTGAAAAACATTTTAGGATTTTTCAACTTTTCTAGATTTTAAAAAGATGTTCAGCTATTAAAGAGAGGAATGCTAAAAATTTTATATTATTTAGAACACAGGAACATCATCCTGTGTTCTATTCAGGCTTATTCAGGAATCAGTCACGTGTGTGTGTGTCTGAGATGTAGTCTAAATTAGCAAAGCTCATAGTATTACATACTTGAGGGGTTGGTGAACAAAGGAAAAATATACTTTCTGCAAAACCGAGGATCATGCTGCGTAATGAGACAGGTGTGATTGCATTTTAAACTGTGAAACCATGTGCCATAATAGAATTTTGAGATTTTCGCTTTTTCCTAAATTCAAGAAAATGAAATTACACTTTTAAGTTAGTAGTGCTTAAGCAGAATTTTTCCTACATTAACCAGTATGAAAATCTCAAGTAAGACTTTCCAGTGCCAGAACACGTTAGGTGGAATTTTAAAAGTGCATCGGCATCCTGTATTACATGTCATAGAATTGTAAAGTCAACATCAATCACTAGTAATCATTCTGCACTCACTGGGTGCATAGCATGGTTAGAGGGGCTAGAGATGGACAGTCATCAACTGGCGGATATAGCGGTACATCTGATCCTTATCCACCAGGGCACATGCTTACCAGTAGACAGTACAGACAGCTTCTGTTGAGCTAGTAACTGAGCTATGGATAGCTTCTTTGATGTACCTCTTTGCCTTAAATTGCTTTTTAGTTCCAAGATTGTAGAATGATCCTTTCAAATTGTAATCTTTTCTAATAGAGATATTTTAATATACTTGCTTTCTTAAAAAACAAAAAAAAACTACTGTCAGTATTAATACTGAGCCAGACTGGCATCTACAGATTTCAGATCTATCATTTTATTGATTCTTGTATTAAAAACTAGGCAATATCATCATGGATATATAGGAGAAGACACATTTATAACCATTCATTGGGCCTTTTATCTGTCTATCCATTCATCATCTGAAGGCCTAATATATGCCAGGTACTCACATGCTATGCATTGAGACATAAAAAAGACTGTCTATAACCTCAATAAGTATTAAAAATCCCATTATTACCCAGAAGGTTCATCTTATTTCATTTTTAGGAAATAAAATTACATGTCTATAAAATTTCAATTTTAAGCACTATTGTTTTTCATGACCATAATTTATTTTTAAAAATAAATTAAAGGTTAATTATATGCATGTGTGTATTTCTAATAATTAAAAATGTGTTCAATCCCTGAAATGTCTGCCTTTTAAATATAACACCTACTATTTGGTTAATTTTGACAAATTTTTTTTTTTTTCAATTAGGAAGCTAAAAATACTACTTTATTCCTTAAGTGAACTTTCATTCCCCTCCCGGCACCTCTAAACACACCCAAGTAACTCACAAGTACTGCTTTAACACTCAGTATTTTTGAACTTCTTTGAATTATTTTGAACTTTGAATCTCTTCTCTGAATAACTGCCAAAACTCAAAGATAATGATTAGTTGATGAAGGTTATCAATTAATAAAATAAAGAACACAGACCAGTCTTACCAAACTCTAAATACATTTTAAAAAATAGGAACTGGCAATGATAAAAAGAATGTTGAGTACTGACAGGAGATTGGCTTTTACACTAAATAAAACAGAAAATGGACTAAATAGGATCATAATTTCGGAGTTTATGAGTCAGTTTACAATATGCCATATTAGTAATCTCATAATGATTCAGACCACAGTCTGGGTGAAAGATGCTTTGACCTCTGAGGCTAGCACTCAGTCTTCCAACAGTAGCATAACATATATGAGTATACAACTTGCCTATTCCCAGAAAATCTGTGTATTTTTATAGAATAACTTTATTTACAATTTCTGTCATCCAATTACTCACTAGGCATTATCTGTAGTAACTTTTTTCGGAATATTCAGATTCTAGAAGCAATGCAATTCACTAAAATTTTCCTGGCACTGAGAGTTAATCTTTAGCAGATTGCATGAAAATACTGAATTCCTGGTAAGAAGATACTTTGTTTTTAAAATAATGTGTTTTGATACCAGTCAGTGTATTAACTGCTAACTAAAAAGTACCCTTTTTTCTATACATATTTTTTCTTTTGAGCTCATATTCACAATCAATATATTCAATCAGTGAGTTAAGTCTCATTCCTAGCTACCAAAATTCCTGGGCCACTTTTCAACACTAAACATTTCATTTATCCTCTAACCTGAAATGGTGCTGAGTTATTTAAATCTGAATGTAAGATGCATTAAATCTTAGCTGATGGTATATAAACATTTAATTAATATAAAACTGCTTGCTATAAACTAAGTAACATGTCATTTGGTGTTATGTTTTTAATGAAGTTTTAGCTTCCCCCAAAGTTTTCAGGAATGTTATTTGTAAGACATTTGTAACTTTTTTGAAGAACTCTTATTTTAAATGCTCAGACATTGGCTTTATATTCTTCTTTGCATTCTGATATTCTTTTATTATACATCTATACTATGATTGCAAGATTTTATAAAAATGCCTTGAATAAATGATTTCAAGTGTATATAGTAGTCATTTGTTGTTATATAAATAAATCATCTGATGTTCATTTTAGGCTAAAATGTTATAAGCCATGGATATGGTTGGTAGTTTTTCTTAATTGCCTTTTGTATTCACAAATTGTTTAATAAGATCACATGACTGGAAATTTGTCTATGATGGATAAAAATTTAGCTGGTATTTTGAGTAGACACTGTGGTCATACATAAACTTTTATCACCATTACCAGCTACTTACAAGGACACACAACAGGCATTGCAAGAACAATCACACTGCTTTAATTAGGGTTTACAAGAAATATATCTGACTATAGATGTAAACACACACATATGTACATATTTGTTTAGGAAATACATCTAACTCTAGCTATAAACTATTTACGTAAAGAGATACGTTGCTGTCATAGTAATCCTTATTTAAACATGCACCAGATTAGCCAGAAATCTCACAACCTGAGAGGGCAAACAGACCCAAACTTCGGGCAAGTGTTTTTGGGGAACAACTCAAAATTAACCCACAAAAGCAATTCATTCTTAAGGAGTCTTGCAGGTAAAACAGATGTAGACTTGTGGCTGGCAATTTGCAGATTCGAGTTGCAGAATAACAGTGATACTTAAAACCACAAATTTCCTGTTTCTATCTCCTGCTCAAGGCAAAGCATCATCATTGCAAAGATGATTTCCTTTGTCTCATCAGTGTACAGTGTTTCAAGTAGTGTTCATTAATTAGCTCAGTAACCAAAGATAGAGGTGTGTAGATCTTTCCTTTTTGTCTGAAAACTTGTCTGCCTTTATGTGACTCATTTGTTAATATTTCTACTCCTTACCACAGATGTTACTAGAGGATTAACACACAGGTTGAATACATCACTAATCATAGCAATTTGTAGCTTAAAATCAGAGCCCTTTCCCCATACTTCTTTTTAATTGAAGAGTAAATAATATTTATATAGAATTAGGAGAATATTGATTTCCTAAAACATGTACTAAAGAGTTCCAGTTTCACAAGATACTCAAAAAGGATCCAATATTAAGTAAGTATGGGAAATGTTATCTTTCCCATATTTTGGGAGATTCACAATACTTTTTAGCGTATATAAGTGTCGGAGAAATCTTGTGGCAAAGAAACCACTTCGTTATCTAGTGTTTCTTAAATTTGTTTTGTCACAAGTCTTTTTTTAAAATAGCACTCACTATCCTAGTATACAATTTTTGTTGGAAAACTCTGGGATACACAACTTAAGTAATTTTAAATTTGTAGAAATGAGATCATTTGCAAAATATTTAAAATAAATGTGGCAGCATTTGAGCTATAGGACACAAGGATACTGGATATCCAAAACTCACTAATTTACTGCCTGCCTCACTTTCTAAAAACTGCAGAACATGGTTAAATAAGACCTTTTCAGTAGAAAGGATTATTTAACTCTCTAAATCATGTTCTATTTTAGAAAAAAATATAGGTTTTTACTATTTGTCAGATAACTTGAATGCTTTTAGGTAGCGCTTATTAAAATCTCTTCCCTCACAAATCTTAGTTGTTTATAACACTAGAGTGAAACAATCATTTTCTTCATGGTTCATTCAGTTTGTATACTTAAAAGTATATTATGCGTAACTGCATAACTTAATTTTCAATTAAAGTTTTGTACTTCCCATTGTGGGCAGAGAAAAATGGGATTGGAAATAAATGGCTTGGAAGGATGTATTCATATATTTATAATGTGCTACCAATAACTTGTTTCCTAATTATGGGAAGTAGGCACAAACTTTGGAGAGAGAGAAAAAATAGAGCTATACAACCAAAAAGAGAACCGTTAAAACAATTACCAAGAATATGCCTGTGTCACTGTTAGAAACAATATCGCCAGTTCTCAATTTATATACCAAATCAAACCAGAGCTCCTGACACAATTGTATAAGTAGGGGCTAAAGACAAATTTAATGACAGAGCCTGATAAGAGATCATTCGTTTTTAAAAAATGAATCAAATAATATTGGGTCTTCATTATATATGTCTTTAGTGAATTAATGCATGAATCTTAAGTCTGACAATTTGGAGCCAATATTACCAGCTAGTCATTTGCAAACTGATGAGCTAAACCCTTGCCATACAGCTAATATTGGAGTCAAGAATTTTCAATTATTATTTTTGACATTATTTTTTAGAATGATGATATTAGAAAAAAACCTTTTAAACTGATTTATAGTTGGGTTAGTGCTGGGGCTAAGATTCTTGAATAAAAAACAACCTGGTAGCTGCAATCACTTCACGTTTGTGTTAGGATTCTGGTTTCTGCTGACAGGCATATATCTTAAGCTTGCCTGGTCAAAAGAGGAATTTTGGGTTCATGTAACCAAAGGACAAGGGTGGAGTTTGCTGTAGGAGCAGATGGAACCAGGAAATCAAACACCAGCAAGATCACATTCTTGCTGCCTGTTCTCTGTTTCTTTGTCAATCAACTTTATTTTCTTGGTTTCATTGAGGTTTCATGAAGATGCAACCCTGGTTGCCTGCAGACCGGGGTACATGTGTACACAGCTTATTGACCAGAAAAAAAGTGGCGTGAACCTATGCTCCAATTTGAAAAGCTCAGGGGAAGGAATTTCATAGGCTCAGTTTGTGTCATTTACCAATCCTTGATCCAGTTGTAGATACTATGGCTGATACAAATCGAGTCAATTGCTCTTATTTTATTAATCACTGAAGTCAAAAAGGTGAGGCCAAGTAAGAGGATGCTTCAATCCAAATCACATGACTGCATTTTGGCGTATGTGTGGGTATGATGGGAAGGTGGAGGAAAGGAAAATGATGCCCCAGATGGGGGTGAGTTATTATGGATATTGCCAAGGAGAAAATTACCAGGACCATCAAGCCATCATGTTTATGTCCAGAAAAAAGAGTAATAAAATTAACATCGACATCATCCAACTCAAACTCTTTTCTTCCAGGCTGCTCACCTACCTGATTTCTGTTAAGAACCCCCTTACTCATAGTATCTAAGGCCTGACTTTCTCTCCAGAAAGAACTAATGCCACCATCTTCTCCACTTACATGTTACTTCCCTCCCCATTGGCAGGTCTAACCTGCCTGCTCATTCCCACCTCATCTTCTGTGTTTCATGAAATCTTAGTAGGGCATTTTAGGAGGAAAATCCATTCTTACAAGTGAGAGAAGATCCAAGTTCCTTCTTATTCAACAAGTCATACTGGAGTTCCAAAAAGGAGGGTCAAGGCAAACAGAAAAAGAATAAGAGCAAGAGAGAACCAGTCTTTCAAACTTTTGCTTCTACAATTGCTACTCTTTCCCATTGACCACCTTCACCATCCCTCTATCCTGTTGTCTTTGACCATTAGTGAGAGTCTCCCTCTGGAAGGAGCACATCAGGGTACATTGCACTCTTTACTTCTGTTAGTTATAGTGTACTCTTAACACATTTACAGACACTATAGAATGAGTACAGTCCAATGGCTGGGTAGAGGGGAAGGGAAAACTTCAGAGAATAGTGCAGCAAAATACCCATGTTCTTCGAGAACTGCAGGGGTCATGAGAGTAACAAGTAGTCAGCTATATCCATCCCTCTCTCAATATTATCTCTTGCTACTCTCACCATTCCTTTTAATTAGGGGTATAGAAAAATTTACACGTAGTTTTTTGCTGGGGTAAAGTGGGAGATGTGTGCAGGAGTGACAACTCTTTCCAGACGTTCCTAAACCTGAGTCCGAGAATGTCTGTGACTGCATTAAATTTGTATTGCAGATCAGAGATGTAAGGGGATGAGGTCAGAGGGATGGGATAAAAAACACATACATGGTACAGTTTCCTCACTAATTTAGGCAACCTGCTCTCTGGGAAATAACAGACCTCCAACCTCAAGAAAATAACTTTCTCCAAGGTCTAGACTGACCAGAGATGCCTTTTAGTCCACAGGGAGTTACCCTGTTATTCTTTGAGAGTTTGAGAAGGCTTGTCAGGAGTGAGTCTCACAAAGCCTTGTTGCCCCATCCCCTACCATTTTCTCTGGGGGAATACTTCTGAGTAAAAGAGACTTGGAAAAAAACTACATATTCTTCTTTTCTCTGTCCTCATGTATAGGGTTTCACAATTTAACTACAGGGGACCCTCTGGCATTCTTTCTATGTCAATGACCTGGCAACACGAGGCCAGTGGGAGTGCTTTAACCTCAAAGTTGGTCTCATTTGAAGTTTCCAGAAAAATCTAAGAATTGGATTTTGCCCATCAGTATGTTATAGATCTTCATCCTGGTTTCACTGAAATAATTTTAGTTGGTTAGCATAAATAAATAATGCTCATTTCACTGAGGTACCATGCTACCAGTGCCTCACAAACACCATCAGTTCACAGAATCACAAATTTATCACTGTTTTGGGGCTTATCTAAAAAATATTAAATCAAATGCCCCTACAAACATGAAAGGCCTAGTTTTTACAATGTAGTCCCATATAAAATCACAATGGACAATATTTTTAGAAGCTAGTTAAGGAGAAGTGTGTTAGCTTTTGTGAGAGAGCCTAGATATATAACGATAGATATTAACTATTTGATGAGTTGTTACTAGGTTCTAGACATAGGCCTTTATACACACACACACACACACACAATCTCATTGTCTTCTCACAACTATGAAGTAGGATCTATCATTTTCTTCATTCTACAGATGACTGGGAGGCTTCAAGAAGCTAAGCCATTGCCCAAGTTATGACAATTCCAAAGAAAACCCAAGGAAATCAATCAAATATCTTAGAATGTACATAAATCCAAAAAACTAATTAGGTAAAAGATACAAAAATTTTCTTAAGCCAGTAATAGCCAATTAAAAACTGTACTTTTCAAAATATTTTGTTTATAACTAGAAATAATCTTGACATGATGCTCGTGAAGAAAACCCCAAATATTTGTTGAACAAATAGAGAAGTGCACTATGTCATTCTATAGGAAGACTGAACATTGCAAATAAATCACGATTTAAATAATATTACCCTATAATGCTATCAAGGAAGTGAGAGAATAACACTTTGATAAACTGCTTGAGGTTAAATGGGCATCATTTGTTATGTAAATAATTTGACAATATGTATCACGAACCTTAAGGAATTCCTCTTGGGAAAATAATTACACCTCGAGGAACTTCTCTTAAGAATATAATCAAGGCCAGCAGACATAGTGGCTCATACCTGTAATCTTAGCACTTTGAGAGGCTGAGGAGGGAGAATTGCTTGAGTTGAGAGTTCGAGACCAGCCTGGGCAATTTTGAAAAGACTCTGTCTCTACAAAAAATTTAAAAAATAGCCAGGAGTAGTGGTGCTTGCCTGTAGTCCCAGCTGCTCAGGAGGCTGAGGTAGGAGGATCGCTTGAGTCCAGGAGTTGGAGGCTGCAGTGAACTGTGATTGTACCACTGCACTCCAGCCTGGGTGACAGAGCAAGATCCTGTCTCAAAAAAAATTTTTTTATAGATACATAAAATTTTATAATATAATCAAATACACAGATAATCTTTATCTCTACACAGATAAAGATTTATGAAACATAATCAAAACAGTTTAATCATTAGAAATAACCCATGTAAATAACTGTTTACTTTCAATCCTACCGAAAGAATTATGGTGCAGCCTCTAAAGACTCTGTTTTAAATTTGGGGGTAGGAGAAAACGCTCTGCTGTAATATAAAAATAGTAGTATCGGTTTACATTTTTCTATACATGTGTTTTGAATGCATTTATATCAAAAAAGAGACTCACAGACAATGCAATGAAAGTTTAGTAGTGGTTAAGTTTGAAACCTTGGATAATGAAAGATTTTATTTTCTCCTTCATCTTTTTTTGCATATTATGAATTTTCTCTGGAGAGCATGCATTATTTTCTAATGGAAATTATCAAACATATAAACATTATAATAATCTGTTGAAACTTCATGTACACATCACTCAGCATCAGCAGTTATTATCAGTAGTTATCAACTGATTATTCCTTTATCCACTAGTTCTAAAGCCCCATGCTCATTCTGTTATTTTAAAGCAAATCCAAGATGCCATGTAATTTTATCTAAATTCCTCAGTCAGTATCTCTAAAAGAATAGCAATCTTTCTAACAGAATCACCATATCCTTATCTCACCTAAAAAAAGTCATAGTTCCTTGATATCATCGAATTTCTGGTTGGTACTTAAATTTCACTAATTGTCTCAAAATTGTTTTCTTTTTTAAAAAAGTTAGTTTGCTTGAATCAGGCTCAAACAAGTTCTACACACTGAATTTGGTTTTTATGTATATTAAGTCTCTTTAAAACATATAAACGGATGTTTTCCTTTTATGATTTTTTCCTTGTCTTGCTATTAATGTGTGGGGAAAAAATTAGGCATTATGTCTTACAGAGTTCTCCACATTCTGGATTTTGCTGTTATATCCTGTGATGTCATTTAACACATTCTTCTATTCTCTGTGTTTACTAGTTTAAAAAGTCATATTTAGAGGCTTAACCAGATGTAGGTTAGGTCTGATTTTAGGAAGCAATGAGACTTGGTGGTATGGTGTTGTGCCCTCATAATTACATCACATGAGGAAGCTATCTTTTTGTGATGTTAAGAATGATCAGTGGGTTCAATGTTGTCAGTCTGATCCATCTACTATAAAATTCCCTATCAGAGTTTCACGTAATCATTTTAGCAGCCATTAGTGAACATCACTAGATTCATTATCAAAATCAGTATTTTGTTGTTGTTGTTGTTTTTTAAGAACTGAGAATAGGCCAGGAGTGGTGGCACACACCAGCAATCTCAACACTTTGGGAGACTGAGGAGGGAGGATCACTTGAGGACAGGAATTTGAGACCAGCCTGGGCAAAAGAGCGAGATCCTCATTTCTACACACACACACAAACACACATACACACACACACAAACACACACACACACAAAGAACTGAGAGCAATCCAAATGACATATATTTTTTTCATTTGAGCTGGACTATTTGTTTCTTTCATTAATGAGCTTCATTAAATAATAACCTGAAAACTTGATAATAAACCTTTCCTTTTCTTCTGATAGTAATTTGAGATAGTTTTGGAATCTCATGAAAGATATTCAAGGTGCTGTGCTCTTTCATGAGAAAAGCCAAAACATTGTTTTTGGAGCTGTTTTTGTCATGTGCATGTGTATTTTTCTCCCATTATGGTCAAGTGTAATTTTAACCTTATACAAATGATCTGTTGACTTGAAATATCATGGGAAAACTTTGACCTAGAACATTTTCAAAGAGGTTAGTTACTGGAAAGACAAGAAAGTTAAGGACATTTGGCAAGGTGGTTATATTACATGCTTTACATAACATTCTTCTTCCTCAGATTTTTCAATTTTCAATTTGGTTTCTCAATTTCCTGTAACTAAATTTCAAGCACCCTGACATTTAAGGCCTTCCTTTATCTGGTCCCAATTGCCCTCTTCACTGGTTTCATATCCCATTGTTTTTCATGTATTCTTTCCTCTGGCCATTCTAGACAACTGACTATTTCCCTTAGACCTCTTATTTCCCCAGGAGCAAAGTACATGCCCTGTGGACACAGAGGGACTTTACCTTTCTGTTTGTGAAGGTGCTTGATTACTTTTTGTAGATTCACATAGATGCATCTTCTCTTATTCAACTTGTAAGGGACAGCTACAAGTCTAACAAGACAAAATGTTTCTTGGCTAACACCTTGTCTTCTTACTTTTTAAACAAAATTAGCACCTTAATTTCCTTTTGGGAAGACACATCCCATACATAGAATTGTTAATCATGATGTTCCACACCAAGCAATAACTAGCTCCAGGTTCAAAGCCAGATACATTGAATTAGTGCTTTTTCTCTAAAATTTTAATTCTATGTAAATGACTAAAAGATTGATAATGGTTAGGAATGTTTATTGGCAGCCAGATGAGTTTCTCAAGAATTAGTGGCTGATATTTATTGAGTGCTTGCCAAATTGCTCTAACTATAAAATCCTACTTGCAAATGTAGCAGGGCTACGTTTTAGTATTTATTTGATTGATTTCTAGCTGTTTCCCATCCTCTTTTCTTCCTTGTTTATATTCAGCTGGTCATGGTTCTACCCTAAGTTCATAACCACTCAAGAACAAAGATTCAAAAAAGATCAGCCCTAAAATTGCCAGACAAGTTCTTATGACATACTTGTAGGGCTATTTTTTCTGCCTCTAAAGCTAAAACTGGGAAAAAGAGAGAGAGAAGATAGAATGGGCAGTCAAATGAGAGAGGGAGAATGGACAGAAACAAAATGGACAAGAACTTTCAGAGGTTTGGGGAGCAGAGTGAAAAGTTCTCTAATTTTTTCATCTATGAGAAACCTGTTATTCAACAATCTTGGGCAGTTTGAGTCCTGAAGAAAGTGGTTAGGGAATTCAGATACCTTAAATAAAGATGAAGGCATACACAAAACAAAAGTCTTACTCCTTGACCAAACAGGAAACAAATAAGATTAGTGGCAAGTTCCCCTACAAATAAAGAGAGGTAGCTTCAATGTTAATTTTATTTCTTCCTTTCACTGGTTTCAACTTTCACAACATCATTAAGTGAAATGGTAATAGCAACTATCCTCATTGTGTTTTTAATTTCCAACATGTCACCATTAAAATACAATATTTGCTATTTGTCTAAGACACAATTTTCATGTTGAGAAATCATCCTTCTTTCCCTAGATTTTTAATGCTTTTCTTAGAAATAAACAGATTTTACTAAATATGTCTTGTTTTTTTATCGGGATGAAAAAATATCTTTTACTGGAATGATATATTTAATCAAATTTACTTTCTAAAATTTAACTAACACGATAATGCTGGACAACTTTTAAAATTGTATAGAATTTGGTTTGCTGTATTATTCATTTGTCATGTTCACATCTACATTTATAAATGATTGGGCTCCTCCCAGCCCCACAATCTTTGTTAGGTTTTAGTATCGGGATTTTCCTAGCTTCAGAAAAGTGTGGCTGCTATACAGTCTGAACGTGTTTCTCTCCTCAAGCTTATACGCTGAAATCCTAACTCCCAAGGTGATGATACTAAGAGATCGTTAGGAGGTGATTAGATGACAAGGGTGGAGCGTCCATCAGTGGGATAAGTACCTTATAAAAATGAGGTCCAAGGGAGCCTGTCTGCCCCTTCCACCATGTGAGGACTCAGCAAGAAGGCATGATGAGTGAGGGATGGGCCCTTACCAGACACGAAATCTGCCAGAACCTTAATCTTGTACTTCCCAGCCTCCAGAACTATGAAAAAGAAAGGTATGTCATTTACAAGCCACTCAATCTATGGTATTTTGTTACAGCAGCCTGAACAGGCTGAGACAATAACAGTTGTCAACAGCAAAGTTTACTCAAGTTCATATCCTAGCTTCATCACTCACTGGCTGTGCGATCTTCAATATGCCACCTGACCCACAACGATGGTGGTGCTGTTACAGAATGTAAATGTCATAAGCCTTCATAAGGTAGAAATGACATAACTAAGAAACTTGGGGGGAACAAAATGAAAAGCTGTGTTCTATTTCTTCGTATTTTTATAGCTGGGGTCAAAATATGCAATTTAAAGCAAATAAATACATCCATTTTATAGTTTATAAAATAAAAATCTAAGAAAGATAATGCTGCCAACTAATAGTAGTGGAGGAAAGGAAGCTGAGAGAGAAATATATTAATTTAATCATTACTCAGAAAAAGCAGTGAAAGATACCATCTACAGCAGGTGTCAATAAATACGAACCATGGGCCAAATCAGGCATACCGCCTGAGTTTGTAGATAAAGTTCATTGAAACACAGTTACAGTGTGTTTCAAGCCAAGATGGCAAACTAGAAACAGCTCATGTATGCCACACTCATGGACAGAAAACAAAAGGGCTAGTGAACATGGACCCTGCAGGCTGATGATCTGAGAAACCACACTGGGGACCCAGGAAGGCAGCAGGGGAACACAAACAGCAGAGGAGTGAAGCTGGGCACCAGACTCTCTGGGCTTAGCTCAGAGTCAGGAGAACCTCTTCAACATGGGAAAGGTGAGAGAATGAGAGCCCCTAGGAGAATTCATGTTCTCCATAGGAACTGTGCAAGATGGAACAGGAGAATCCCCCTGGACCTCCCAGACACCCCTAACACACTTCTAGACTGAGGCAGGGAGCCACTCAGATGTCTTGTGGGGGCAACAATCAAGTCCAAAGGGACTTCTACAAGCTTTGGGCCCTGGAGCAGACCAGCATCAGTGCAACAGTCCCAACAGAGGCTGTAGTTGTGGTGCCTGAGAGCAGAAAGATTGCTCCATTTCACACTGCTGGATGGGGCTTGCTGCCAGCTTCTGGCCCAGCAGTTCTGATTCAGCCTGAACTTGAATGGCCACTCCACCTACCCCGCCACTGGTAGTGAAGTAGGCAATGCTTGCTAGAGCTTCCAGCCCAGTGGCACTGCTTTTGTGTGAACTCAGCTGGAGGGGACAGCTTCCCGATGTACCAGAAAACACTTGGGTGGCAGGGCATGTGACTCCACCTACTCCCGCCACTGATAGCCAGGAGGACAATGCTTGCTAGAGTTTCTGGCCCAGGGGTCCTGCTTCTTGTGTGAACTCATCTGCAGGGTATAGTTTCCTGTTGTCCTGGAAACATTTGTACAGCAGGGTGCATGACACTCCACCTGTCCCCACCACTGGTAGTCAGGTGGGCAACACCTGCTAGAGCTTCCAGGCCAGCGGCCACACTTCTGTGTGAATTCAGCTGGTGGGTGCAGCCTCCTGTTGTCCTAGGAAGCACCCACATGAAGGGCAGGCCAGCCCACCCAGCCCTACCACTGATAGCCAGGTAGGCAATACCTGCTAGAGCTTCTGGCCCACTGGCCCCACTTATGCATGAACTCAGCTGGAGGACGAAGCTTCCTGTTGTCCTAGCAGACACCCCAATGGCAGGGCACAGGAACCCACTGACTCCCACCACTGGAAGCCAGGCAGGCAACACCTGCTAAAGCTTCTGTCTCAGAAGTCCTACCTCTGCGTGAGTTTGCCAAGGGGTGAAGCCTCTTCTTACCCTGGAAACATCCAGAGGGCAAGGCAGACAACTCCATCCACCCCCGCCTCCTATAGCCAAACAGGACACACCTGCTAAATCTCCCAACCCAATGGTCCAGCTTCCACCAGAACTCTGTGACCAGGTGCAACCCTGTGTTTTCCCGGGAAGCACATGGACAACAGATGAGGGCTGACTGGGCAAGGACATGGCTTGTCTGCCAACAGTGGCCCCTGCCTGAGGCAGCCCCATGGACCAGGACACCCAACAAAAGAAACATGGGTATGGAGACAGTAATTAGAGGGGGCTCCTCCAAGACCCACGAACTGACTAGAATCAAAGCAAGTCAGTCAAACCCACCTTATACCATAATCAAATCCCCAAGGGAATCGAAGAAAAAAGAAAAGCAAAAAATCCATCTAAAGGACAGCAACTTCAAAGACTAAAGAAATGAGCCCACACAAATGAGAAATAACCAGCATAAGACCTCTGGTCACTCAAAAAGTCTCTTTCCTCCAAATGAGTGCACTATTTGCCCAGCAAGTTTCTTAACTGACACGAAATTACTGAAATGGCAGAAATTGAATTCAGAATATGGATAGTAATGAAGATCATCAAGATTGAGGAGAACATCGAAACTCAATCCAAGGAAGCTAAGAATCACAGTAAAACGATACAGGAGCATCTGACAGATGAAATTGCCACTGTAAAAAAGAACTAAACTGACCTGATAGAGCTGAAAAACACACTGCAAGAATTGCATAATGCAAACACAAGTATTAACAGCAGAATAGACCAAGCTAAGAGAGGAATCTCAGGGCTTGAAGACTGGCACTCTGAAATAATTCAGTCAGACAAACATAAGGAAAAAAGAATAAAAAAGTAAAAAGCAAAACCTCCAAGAACTATAGGATTTTGTAAAGACACATAATCGACAACTCATTGGCATCCCTGAAACAGATGGGGAGAATGCAAGCAACCTGAAAAACATATTTCAGAATATCATGCATGAAAACTTCCCCCACCTCACTAGAGAGGTAAACATTTAAATCCAGAAAATGCAGAGAACTTCTGTGAGAGATTACACAAGACCATCTCCAAGACATCATTATAATCAGATTCTACAAGGTCCAAATGAAAGAAAAAATGTTAAAGCCAACTAGAGAGAAGAGGCAGGTCATCTATACAGGGAACCCCATCAAGCTAACAGTGGGCCTTTCAGCAGAAACCCTACAAGTCAGAAGAGATTGGTAGTCTAATTCAGCATTCTTAAAGCAAAAAATTTCCAACCAAGAATTTCATATGTGGCCAAACTACGTTTCACAAGTGGAGGAGAAATAAGATCCTTTTCAGACAACCAAATGCTGAGGGAATTCATTATCACCAGATCTGCCTTACAAGAGCTTATAAAAGGAGTGCTCCACATGGAAGGGACTGTTACCAGCTACTACAAAATCACACTTAAGTATACAGATCAGTGACACTATAAAGCAACCACACAAAAAGTCTGCATAATAACCAGCTAACAACATGATGACAGGATCAAATCCACACATATCAATATTCACCTTGAATGTAAAAGGGCTAAATGCCCCAATTAAAAGGCATGGAGTGGCAAGCTAGATAATGAAGCAAGACCCAAGAAGAGTTTTTAAGAAACCAATCTCACATGCAATGATATCCATAGGCTCAAAATGAACGGACAGAAAAAAAAAATCTACCAAGTAAATGGAAAACAGAGAAAAGCAGGAGTTGCAATCCTAATTGCAGACAAAACAGACTTTAAATCAACAATGCTTAAAAAAAAAAAAGATAAAGAAGGTCATTGCATAATGATAAAGAGTTCAATTCAACAAGAAGCCCTAATTATCCTAAATATACAGGGAGCCAAAACAGGACCACCCAGACTCATAAAGCAAGTTCTTAGAGACCTCTACAAAGACTTAGATTCCCACACAATAGTAGTGGGAGACTTCAACACTACACTGACAGTATTAGATAGATTATCGAGGCAGAAGAATAACAAAGATATTCAGGGCCTGAACTTAACACTTGACCAAATGGACCTAACAGACAGAACTCTGTCCAAAACAACAGAATATACATTCTTCTCATTGCCAAATGGCACATTCTTCTCATTCTGAAATCAACCGTACAATCAAACACAAAACACAATACTCAGCAAATTTTTTTTTTAAAAAAACTAGAATCATAGTAACCACACTCTTAGAATAATAGTGCAATAAAAATAGGAATCAATACTAAGAAAACCACTCAAAATCAAACAATTACCTGGAAATTAAATAACCTGCTCCTGAATAATGTTTGGGGAAACAATGAAATTAAGGCAGCAATCAAGAAATTCGTAGAAACTGATTTGAACAAAGATACAACATACTAGAATCTCTAGGGCACAGCTAAGACAGCATTAACAGGGAAGTTTATAGTACTAAATGCCCACATCAAAAAGTAAGAAAGATCTCAAATTAACAACCTAACGTTACAACTTGAAGAACTAGAGAAATAAGAGTATGCCAATTCCAAAGCTAACGTAAGACAAGAAATAACCAAAATCAGAGGTGAGCTGAAGGAAATTGAGACATTAAAAAATCATACAAAAAGATCAATGAATCCAGGTTTTGGTTCTTTGACAAAATTAATAAGAGAAATAGACCACTGATTAGACTAATAAAGAAAAAAGAGAAGATCCAAATAAACACAATTAGAATTAGAAACAACAAAGAGGACTTTACCACCGACCCCACAGAAATACAAATGAAAACAAACAAACAAACAAACAAATAAAACCCAACAGAGACTACTATGAGCACCTCTATACACCCAAACTAGAAAACTTAGAAGAAATGGATAAATTTCTGGACACATACAACCTCCTGAAATTGTATCAGGAGAAGCTAAATCCCTGAATAGACCAATAGTAATTTCTGAAATTAAATCAGTAATAAAAACCAACCAACCAAATAAATCCCAGGACCAGATGGATCCACAACCAAATTCTAGCAGATATATAAAGAAGAGCTGGTGCATTCCTGCTGAAACTATTCCAAAAAATTGAGCACGAGGAACTCCTCTCCAGCTCATTATATGAGACCAAGATCATCCTGATATAAAAATGTGGCAGAGAAACAACAAAGAAAGAAAACTTCAGGCCAATATCCTTGATGAACATAGATGGAAAAATCCTCAAGAAAATACTAGCAAACTGAATCCAGTAGCACAGCAAAAAGCTCATCCAGCACAGTGAAGTGGGTTTCATCCCTGGGATGTAAGATTGGCTCAACATAGGCAATCAATAAATGTGATTAATCACATAAGCAGAGCTACAAATAATAACCACGTGATTATCTAAATAGATGCAGAAAAGACTTTCAACTAAATTCAACATTCCTTCATGTTAAAAACTCTCAATAAACTAGGCATCGAAGGAATATATTTTTAAATAATAAGAGCCATCTATGAAAAACCCAAAGCCAACATCATACTAAATGAGCAAAAGCTGGAAGCATTCCCCTTGAAAGCAGGCAAAGACAAGGATGTCCTCTCACCACTCCTACTCAACATAGTATTGGAAGCTGTAGCCAATGTAATCAGGCAAGAATAAGAAATAAAAGTCCTCCAAATAGGAAGAGAGAAAGTTAAAATATTTCCGTTTACAGATGACATGATTCTATATCTAGAAAACCCCATCATCTCTGCCCAAAAGCCCCTCAATATGATAAGGAAAGTTTCAACATACAAAATCAATGTATAAAAATCAGGAGCATTCCTATACACCAGCAACATACAAGCCAAGAGCCAAATCAGGAACACAATCCAAATCACAATTACCACAAAAAGAATAAAACACCAGGAATATAGTTAACTATTGAGGTGAAAGATCTCTACAATGAGAATTATAAAACATTGCTCAATGAAATCAGAGATGCCACAAATGGAAAAACATTCCATGCTCATGGATAGAAAGAAACAATATTGTTAAAATGGCCATACTGCCTGAAGCAATGTACAGATTCAATGCTACTGAATTTACATTTAGTACTGTAAATTCAGTTATAGAAACTGAATTTACAGATTCAGTTTCTACGAAACTACCAACGACATTTTTTTGCAGGATTAGAAAAATCTATTTTAAAATTCACATGAAACCTAAAAAGAGCCCAAATAGCCAAGGCAATCTTAAAAAGAACAAAGCTGGAGGCATCACACTACCTGACTTCAAGCTACACTACAGATCTACAGTAACCAAAACAGCATGGTACTGGTGCAAAAACAGACACAAAGACCAGAACAGAATAGAGTTCAGAAATAGTGTCACACATGTACAAACATCTGGTCTTTGACAAAGTTGAAAAAAAACAAGCAATGTGGATAGGACTCTCTGTTCAATAAATGGTGCTAGGATAACAGGCTAGCCATATGCAGAAGATAAAAATTGGACCCCTACCTTATACCAGATACAAAAATCAACTCAAGATGGATTAAAGACCTAAATGTAAAAACTAAAACTATAAAAACCCTGAAAGACAACCCAGGAAATACCATTTTGAACATAGGACTTGGCAAAGGTTTCATGACGAAGACACTGAAAGCAATTACAAGAAAAACAAAAATTGACAAGTGGGACCTAGTTAAATTAAAGAGCTTTTGCACAGCAAAAGAAACTATCAACAGAATAAAGAGAAAACCTATGGAATGGGAGAAAATATTTACAAACTATGCATCCAACAAAGATCTAATATCCAGAATCTATAAGGAACTTAAACAAAGTTACAAGGAAAAAAAAAAAAACCTCCATTAGAAAATGGGTAAGAGATGTGAACAGAAAGAAGACATAAATGCAGCCAACAAGTGTATGAAAAAATGCCCAACATCACTAATCATTTGAGAAATGTCAATCAAAACCACAATGTGATACCATCTCACAGCAGTGAGAATGGCTATTACTAAAAAGTAAAAAAAAAAAAAAAAAAAAATAGATGCTGGCAAGGTTATGGAGAAAAGGGAATACTTATAGACTGCTGGTTGAAGTGTAAATTAGTTCAGCCATTGTGCAAAGTAGTTGTGACAATTCCTCAATGAACTTGAAAGAGAATTATTATTCGACTCAGCAATCTCATTATTGGGTATATATCCAAAGGAATATTAATTGTTCTACCTTAAAGACTCATGCACATGTATGTTCACTGCAGCCCTATTCACAATAGCAAAGACATAGAATCAATCTAAATGATCATCAATGTTAGACTGGATAAAGAAAATGTGGTGCATATGCCCCATAGGATACTATGATGCCATTAAAGAGAAAATGAGATCATGTCTTTTGCAGCAATGTGGATAGAGCTGGAGGCCATTATCCTAAGCAAACTAACACAGGAACAGATAATCAAATACTGCACGTTCTCACCTGCAAGTGGGAGCTAAACCATGAGAACATGTGGATACTAGGAGAGGAATAGCAGACACTGGGTCCTACTTAAGGGTAGAGGGTAGGTGGAGGGAGAGGATCAGAAAAACTACCTATAAGGTACCATGCTCATTACCAGGGAGACAAAACTATCTGTACACCAACCTCCTGTGATAAGGAGATTACCTATATGACCAACCTGTACATCCACCCCTAAAACTTAAAAGTTAAAGAAAAAAAATTAATGAATAATTTGTTTCTATATTATCCATAGCTGCTTTTGTGCTACAATACCAGAGTTGAGTAGCTGCCACAAAGACCTTATGACCTGCAAAGTCTAGAATATTTACAACCTCATCTGTTACAAAAAAAGTTTGCTGACCCTTATTCTAAAGCCATGGAGTATTACTAGTATACAAAATTACAACTGTAAAGAGAGCCTCCGTAAAGAAATACAATTGTTTCATATTGTAAAAGAATCAGTGATACACAAGAAAGTTGCCTATAAAATGACAATGTGACCAAGAGCTGACTTAACAGAAACAAAAGAAAGTCAGAAAACAGTGACAGACTGGGCCTGGTGGCTCACGCCTGTAATCCTAGCACTTTGGGAGGCTGAGGTGGGCGGATCACTTGAGGTCAGGAGCTTAAGACGAGTCTGGCCAACAGAGTGAAACCCCATGTTTACTAAAAATACAAAACTTAGCCGGGTGTGTCAGTGCATGCTTGAGATCCCAAGCTACTCAGGAGGCTGAGGCAGGAGAATCGCTTGAACCCAGGAAGCAGAGGTTGCAATGAGCCAAAATCGCGCCACTGCACTCCAGCTTGGGCTATAGAGGGAGACTCCATCTTGAAAAAATAAGAAAAAAAAAAAAAAAGAAAAGAAAACAGTAAGATATTTTCATAGTAATGGAAGAAAATAATTATTATTACCCTATTAGACTATTATTTAAGAATGAGACTATCACTATACAATGCTGAAAAATATGTACTTAAGAAAGTAGAAAAATAATATTAGAAAGAAGGATGGAGACAAAGAAAAATTGATGAACACAGAAACTGGTAAATGTGGGTAAATCTACACGAACATTGACTGTTTAAAGCAATAATATCTAGTAATTAAAATAGTTGACACAAACGCATGCAAGATAAGAGTGGCGAAAGACTTCTGAGGCCTACATATTATTTGGTAGGCCTATAGAGTAACTGAGATTCACTTAGATTTTAAGAAAATACATACTTTTAACTTTAAATGTTAATACCAAAAGAAATTCTAAAGTAGCAGAAAAGGAAAATTGAGAAAACAGTTGAAATGAAATTTTGAAAAGCTAGAAAAGAGAAAAACAGTATCCTAAAAATCACAATGCATTGGAACCTATGGGATATGGCTAAAAGAGCACACAAAGAAAAAAGGTATATCTTCCTTAGGAAAATTGTTAACTAACTAATCTAGAAAAGAAGTATAAAACACAAATACGCAAAATAAGAAAAAGGGCAAAGTAGTTCAAACTAGCAGAAGTTATTTTAAAAGTCAAGAGGTGGTTCATGCCTGTAATCCCAGCACTTCGGGAAGCCAAGGCAGGAGGATCACTTGAGGTCAGGAGTTTAAGACTAGCCTGGGCAACACAGCAAGACGTTGTCTCTGCGAAGCCAGGTGTGGTGGCATGTATCTGTAGTCACAGCTACTTAGGAGGCTGAGGTAGGAGGATCACTTGTGCCATGGAGCTCAAGGTTGCAGTGAGCCATGATCGTGCTATAGCACTCACCTGGGTGACACAGTGAGCCCCTGTCTCAAAAAATAAACAATAAAATTGAAAAAATCAAGAGGTTACATTGTTTAGCTCTGCAAATAACATATAAAACAGGGACAAAATTGTTACTTTTAAAGAAAAATTTAAATTGAGTTCAGATTAAAATAGAAACAGATAACTTAATATAGAAAAAATAGAGTTGTCAAAATGCACCAGGCACAAATGCTCTTTCAGAGTTATTCCAGGAAATGTTTAAAGAACAACAAAAAATCATATCTTCATTTTCATAAATGTTTAAAAGGTAGCTGATAAAGCTCAATGCCTATTCTTGAACTGAAAAAAAAAATACATTTCAGTAAGAGGAATAGTTCTGAACACCATATCTATCTAAATTTAAAAGTGAATTTCATGCTAAAAGCAAACACTAGAATTATTCCCATTAAAGTCAGAAATAAACAAGGTGGTCCATTATCATTGCTATTATTGTATGTTTTACTGGAGGTACTAGCAATTCTAATTAGGCAAGAGAAAGAGTTATGAAAACTAGAAAGGAATAAGTAAAACTATTAATATATTTAGATGATATAATTCTGAACCTGGAAAATTACAAGAGAAACAACAGAGAAACTATTAAAAATAGTGAGAGTTTTGTAAGGTGACTGAGAAAATTATCAGTATATAGCAGTTCATAATCTTCACATATACCACCAACAGCCAATTAGAATGTAAATGATCAGATCACATTTATAACATGAATAAAATAAAATATTCTGTTTGGAAAAAAATTAAAGCTAAAAGGCAAATGACAAAATGAAAATTCTTTGCAAGTCATGGTAGGCAAAGGGCTAATTCCTTTAACATATCACGAGCTCCCACAAACCAATAATGAAAAAGATCAAGAGCTCAAAATAGATATGGTTAAAAAAAAACACGTATCACAGAAATAAAAATACAAACCCCTATACTGATCGCTTTCACTTGAAATCAATGACGGTAAAGTTCAAATGGGCCCCACATACTGCCCAGTAATCATACTGTTTCTTATTTCAATTACTCTACCATACTTTCCTTAGAGGATTGATTCATTTCTTTCTCTATAAGCAAATAGCCATCACTCTCCCTCCCATTGTCATTCCCCACTGCTACTACGCAAGCCCAAGCCACCCTATCTCTCATTCAGATTATTCTAATAGCCTCCTAACTGTTGACTACAGCTATTCAACCATGTGAGTCACTGACAAACTGAAAAACTTATACATATTTTAGAAAAGCAAATATTTAACTGAGCACTTACTATGTATCAACCACTGTTCAAAATTGGGACATGGCAGAAAAGAAAATAAGTCCCTAAACCCACAAATCTTATATTCTAGATGGGGGAGGCTGAAAACTATATAAACATATATGTCAGGTGATGCTTGTCATAGAAGAAAAAGCAAAGAGGAGGAAATAACCAGTTGAGACTTTCTAAGTGAAGTCAGAGAAGTTCTAACAAGTTGACCTTTGAACAGAGATCTGAAAAATTGAGGGAGGGAGGCTTGCAGGTATTAAAGTGCAGAACATAAATTCAAGCACTCAAGAACATTCACTTTAGGTATATTAATTGTGCAATTTTAGTGCTTGTAAATCTTTAAAAATTTTATAGGGCCTGACAACCTTTCCTTTATCACAGCTGGTATACCTATGATATCAACTAATCCACATCTATTTCAAATAGGAGCTAAATTGCTTGCTTGTTGGTGTATGTGAAGGCTGTAAACTTCTGTCCAGATAGAGAGAGCAAAGCTAAGCATTGAGTATTCATTCCATGGTCAGTTGAAAAATAAACACAAATACCCTCCTCCCTTTACTGACCCTCTAAGCTTTGGCTGTCTTTACTGAAAAACACTCTTTTAATTTTATCCTGAAAACAACATGGAGAATGACTTTCTTTCAAAACAAGTTTTCCCTTGAAGAGAAACACATGTTCAAAGTACAAACAACATTCCAGTATTCAGCTTAAGGCTACTTAATTTTTGAAGGATGATATCATACTTAGGCTACTGAACATGTTCCTGTACATATAATTTGTTCTACAATTCTATAGTATAGGCCCAATTCACAGAGGCAAATCCATGATTTTATGCAACTAATTAGAGACTAACAAACAGAGATGTTTGAAATACAAATACTTCCCAGGTTACAAATAACTCCTAAAAGTAATAAAAGTAATGACCCAACATAATTTAAAAAATAAAATTTCACAAATTGATTAAAAAATTATTTGTAAAGAAAAGGTATAAGAATAGCTAAGAAAATTTTGAAGGAAAGATTTATGGATAAACCAAGCTACTGGTTACCTGGTAAATATAAAGGTATAATAGTTTAAAAGGTAATACTGGATCAGATAAAGAGATAAGCAAAAAGAGTATCCAGGAACATTCACATGATTATATGGTGACATTTCAAATAAGGATAACCGAATTACTCAAATATAGCATTAGAACATTATTCATTTTGGACAAAATAGAATAGTGAGATCCCAACCATATATCATATACTTGTTAGGATAATCCTAACTACAGTAACAGATAAACTCCCTAAATCTCAGTCACTTCAATACTCATTCATTCTTTGCTCATGTAAAGACTGGATGGACTTGGGAGAATTTGTTGCATGCAATTATTCAGAGAACCTGGCAAACAGAAACTTCACCATCTTGAAAATTCAATCTTGAAAATTGCCCAGTATGTCAATGCCTAGCTGGGAAATAATGGAAGAAGTGTGGAAGATTACCTGGAAAGTTTTGTCAAAATCATGCAATCATTTTACCTATGTTCCACTGGCCAGAATTTGCCTAACTTTATGGAGGCTAGGAAATATTATTTGCCCTGGTGACCAAGAGAAGAAGAAATAGATTCAGTGAACACTTAGCAAGTTTTTAACCTACTATGTCCTTCTGGTTACCAAATATCCTACCACACCTAGAACGTACTCCTCCTTCCTCAACAGAGGCAATTCAAAGTTCCATCCAGTTATTTTAAGCAGCTCAAAGTCCAAGATCTCTGAATGAAGGCATGGTTCTTTCCATCAATTCTGGATACATCTTCTTAAACACCAGTTACAGAAATTTCTCCCCTGCCACCAGGCCCAACATACTAGGGTGAGCAAGGACAAATTTATAATAGAAGCTGCCATTCCCATTAGCGAATATGAGAGATACAGAGGACACACAGTTCTGTTACAGTTATGATATCTCACTAGCAAACATTTTGAAGTCCTCTGATCCAGGAGTAAGGGCATTTCCTTGATTTTAATTTTGCCATCTGGAAGGAAGTACTTGTTCATTGTTTTTCAAAGCACTAGAGTCATCCTCTTGGAGATTCTCTTTTTTTTCATGATTACCATATGCCACATTTGAAATAAATGATGGAGCGTGTACCCTCCTTGGGGGTTTTTAATGGTTTTTGCATCCCACCTCTGCCCTGAACAAGTTTGTGAGTCCCAGAGTACGTTTAATGATAGAACATTCAAAGGGTGATGGAGTCCAGTCTCGCAATTACTTTGGCACCAAAAATAGGCAAATGGCTCTAGTTTTTGAGAGGAGGGTGTTTATTCTATTACATATATTGGTAGCATGTCTTAAAGTTCTTTCCTAAATAAAGTTTTCAAGCATGCCTTGCATTTTCTTTCCTTTTCCTTATGCCTTAAAGACTATCATGTTTGGAAGGAAATTGCACACCCTTACTCAGGTCTGTGCTGGAGCCAGGAGTCTCAGCGGATGTTTGTACACAATCTCCTATCACTTGGGACTGGAAGCAGTGATTTTCCATCCTTTGCTTTTCATTTTTGTTTTGCTTGCAAACTAGTAAATGATTCCCACAGCCCAATACTCACTAATAACATTCCATTTTCCAGTCTTTTTTCCTAGAGCCTACAGGGTTAGGAACCACGTGGCCCACCTTCCAAAAAATTGCAGATGACCATTTTAATAACTGTTTTGTCACTGCATGATATGAATCTCCAGTTTTTCAGCCCTGGGTAGTCATTTTCCACCTGACCCTGTGCCAGACTCTGTATTTTGGACTTTGGGGCTTCTTCCCTATCTCCCCACCCCCATAAGGAGTATCATTTTTCTAGCACCAATTTCTGTATCAGAATAGTGCTACTTGTACTATAACAAAAAATTCCAAACTCTCATTGGTTTAACAAAATGAATGTTTCTTTGATGATCACTTAAGTCCAAATGGCTTAAGTGGAGGAGATTCTTAGTTATTTAGGTTGATGATTGTGATAATTATCCCTTCATCTTAAAAAGGCAGGCATCCATCTGGAGACATAAAAAATGAGTGGGAAATATGAGACTGTATGGGCCACACCTGGAAATGGCTCACATAGTCTTCACCCACGTTCCACTTAAGGATTAAACAATTCCTAAGTCACATGACCCAAACCTAACTTCGAGAGGGGTTGGAAAATGTAGATTAGCTGTATACTAATTGGTTTGATCAAGCAGTTTGTGAATCTCTGCCAGAACACATGGGGGTAAACCCAGATGGATTAAGAGCTACATTCAGGCCAAGCACTGTGGCTCATGCCTATAATCCCAGTACCTTGGGAAATCAGAAGTGGAAGGATCAGTTGAGGCCAGGCGTTTGAGATCAGCCTGGGCAACGTGGTGAGGCTCCATCTCTACCAAAAAAAAAAAGAATACAAAATAAAAACTGGATAGCCAGGTGTGTTAGCATGTGGCTGTAATCCCGGCTACTTAGGAGGATTCCTTGTGCCCAGGAGTCCAAGGCTGCAGTGAGCTATGATTACACCACTGCCCTTCAACGGAGCGACAAAGCGAGACTCTAAAAATAAAAAGAGAAGAGCTACATTTAAACATATACCTATAAAAATACTAGAGGAAAACACAGAATAAGTTGAAGATGGCAAGAATTCTATGGGGAATGGGAGTTTACCCCATCTGCAAGCTACTAAGTTAGCCTGCAACAATTTTAGGGATGCTGGCAGAAGACATGTGATTTCCTGGATTAGAAACAAATAATTTTATTAGTCATGGCAAAAACAATAGGCAGAGTGTGAGCATGATGCTTGTGTCAGTTTCCCCGTTGGGTTGGGGGTCCCTAAGACTCCCCTGAGGCTCAATGATTCACTAGAAAGACTCACAGGAGGCTGGGTGCAGTGGCTCACACCTGTAATCCCAGCATTTTGGGAGGCCGAGGCGGGCAGATCACCTGAGGTCGGGAGTTCGAGACCAGCCTGACCAACACGGAAAAAACCCCATTTCTACTAAAAATACAAAATTAGCCAGGCACGGTGGTGCATGCCTGTAATCTCAGCTACTCAGGAGGCTGAGACAGGAGAATCGCCTGAATCACGCCATTGCCACTCCAGCCTGGGCAACACGAGTGAAACTCCATCTCTTTAAAAAAAAAAAAGAAAAAAGACTCACAGGAGTCAGAAAATGCTGCTATACTCATAGTCATAGTTGATCACAGATTAAATGATATAAATTGTAATCAGCAAAGGGAAAAGGTACATGGGGCAAAATCTAGGACGAAACAGGGGCAAGCTTCCAGGTGTCCTCTCCCAGCTGGGTCGTATGGACACACTCCTAGAAATGATGTGTGAAAACATGTACTAATGTGTCAACCGGGGAAGCTCACATGAGCCTTGGTCCTGAAGGTTTTCATAGAGGGTAAATCACATAGGCGTAAATAACTTACAGGACTGAACTCAGCTACTCCGTCTCTACCCTCCCAGAGAAAGAAATGTTCACCATAAATCGCATTGTTAACATAAACTCTTTGATCAAATCGGTACCACGTTTGCAAAAGGCTCAGAGGTCATCTCCCAGGAGCTGTGCAAGAGCCAGACGCTAAAACAGGCCTTTCTCAGGATGTACTTATTTCTCGCAGCACAATGTGTGACAACTTGTGCTAAGTGTTGCCAACTAGGATGCTCACCTGATCCTTGGTGTCTATGATTTTAATGGGGTGGGGGTGGGTGAGGGGGCAGTCACACAGAAATAAATCACCTGTATGATTGACCTCAGTTACTCAGATTCCAGTCTCCCAGAGCACGGATTGGTACTCACCATCCATCACTTAGATAAAACTAGCTGATCAAGCTGGTATTAGAAGGTCCAAGGCCTTATGCATACAAAAATGCTCTTATCAGGAAGAATTGTTAGTTCAAAGCTCATCTCCCAGGAGCTGACCAAGAAACAATCTGGAAGACAAGCATATCTTGGGAATGTGCAGAGCTTGAGCAACCCTGGCCAGTTGAATTAACCCCTTCCTGTATACTTGTATTCTCCCAAGTCCTATGGAGGAAACACAAAGGAACATTGTTTGATACCTATAGATTCACTGTAGGAGAGGAGTATTGAACTTGACTGATTTTTGTCCTGTAGGAGATGTTACTCATTCCTCAAGCTTGCTCAGTGCAAATAAAATCCTGAAAAATTACCCAGGTAAAAGGTGAACAGGGCTTTGCTCTCTTGGTCTACTTAGCGAGAACCTTCAGGGAGGCTCAAGGCTTACGGCACATTGCATTGTCCAGCAAGGGTAGAATCTCTTAAATAAGATAAAACACAGATGGCAAATTGAAGTGACTGATAAATTTGGTTACATAAAAACACTTACACAGCACAAAAGATACCATAAAGATGAAACTGGGGCATAGGATATAGTAAGCCGGAATGATCATTATTTCCACTCTAAAAGATTCTAACAGAGAAAGTTACAAAGTCATAACATTTCTTGAATCCAACAAAGAGATGAGGTGGTCGGAAAACCAAGCAGCCAGAGATCTAGGGAAGTACAAGCACCTCCTAGGAGCAAGGTTTAAGAGCACTGGCTCACTTGTGACAGAGCACAGAAGGAAAATGGGGTTGCCATAAAGGTAAGAAGTATTTGATTAAAGTTTCTGATGAATTGCTGCAGCTGAACGTGGGCTAACTTGAGACTATGAAGCTCTGAGAGCTGCTGACATAAGGGGAATTGCATCTAATCTTAGGCTCATGGATATGAGCCTACACTGGACACTCAGGAGAAAGATGGGAGACAGGGCAGATAAAACTGTTGAGGATGTAGGCCTGAAAGAGGAGGGGCTGCTGCTGTAGGAAAGATACAAATCTCCACTAGGACCCTTTTTCCCTATTGGAAGCAAACAAACAAACAAAAACTTAAGCCACCGGAAGGACGGACATCAAACACTGTCACTCAGCACACATGTGAAGACTCACTATGACTTGTGAAAGGGTAAAAGAAACAACAACAACAACAACAACAACAAAAACAACAACAAAAACCCTGTATCCCTGGAAAGGAGCAGAAAGCTATCCTGCACCCATACTAATAGATAGATCTCCTAATTGGGAAATGGGCAAGAGACACTCCCGGAAAAGATTTAACAAAGATATAGTGAAGAGTTTTGCTGTCACAAGGAAGAGTGGCAGGATCACTGAGAGTTACAATCCCAAGATTTAGCCATGGTTCTTTAAGTATCAAAACGACAGAAAAACTTTTAAACATCAAGAGCTCAAAAAATTCTTTCTATGAGTCTTGTTTTTTTGTTTTCGAGAAATCTGCTAGAAAATAAACTTTATTCAAACAAAAAAATGACTAGAGAAACCAATTTAGCATTAAATATACTTAATTGCAAATCTAAGATCAAAATTAAGGTCAGAACGGGGTAGAATAATAATAGGTTATATGATAATGCTATTTGTTACGTGCTGTATGTTCCGATGAATAAAAAATGATGCAACTGAAAATGGGAAGAGAAGGTAGATGAAAAGAGGAAAGTAGGAGAAACTCAATAACTGGTATTTAAGTAATAAGTGAAAGTTAAAGAATGTCATTAAAGATGGACAATACAGATTCCAAATAAAAAATGGGGGTGGGGGGTGCCACTAAGGGCATTAAAAAAGCATAAGCAAAAGGATAACAGAAACATAAACCTTCCTAAATACCAAATTTAAGATTTTGTTTTTAAAGGAGAGCACAGTAAACATATTATAACGAGAAACAGACTAAATGTAATAAATATAATAATTACAGCATAAAATAATCTGGCAGAGTTGACAGCAAACATATTCATCTTAACACATGTGAAAGGGCTTACTTCACTTATTAAATGGAAAAGATCTTCATTTTGGTTCATAAAGAACCAACTACATGCTCTATTCAAGAGAAACACCTAAAACAATTATTTAGAAAGGCTAAAAATAGGCTGGGCGCAGTGGCTCACGCCTATAATCCCAGCACCATGGGAGGCCGAGGCGGGTGGATGACCTGAGGTCAGGAGTTCAAGTCCAGCCTGGCCCACATGTTGAAACCCTGTCTCTACTAAAAATATAAAAATTAGCTGGGCATGGTGGCGTGTGCCTGTAATCCCAGCTACTCAGGAGGCTGAGGTAGGAGAATCGCTGGAACCCGGGAGACAGAGGCTGCAGTGAGCCAAGATCGTGCCACTGCACTCCAGCCTGGGCAATGAAGCAAGACTGAGTCTCAGAAAAACAAACAAAAAAAAGACTAAAAATAAAAGAATATGTAAGGTCTTCCAGGCAAATGGAAACAAAAAAGCAGAAGCACTGGCCGGGCGTGGGGGCTCACACCTGTAATCTCAGTGCTTTGGGAGGCTGAAACGGGTGGATTACCAGAGGTCAGATTTTGAGAACAGCCTGGCCAATACGGTGAAACACCATCTCTACTAAAACAATAAAAAAAAAAAAAAAAAAAAAAAAACAGGCATGGTGACAAGCGCCTGTAATTCCAGCTAATGGGGAGGCTGAGGCAGGGAGAACTGCTTGAACCTGAGAGGTGGAGGTTGCAGTGAGCCAAGATGGCACCACTGCACTCCAGTGAGACTTTAATCTCAAAAAAAAGAAAGCAGGAGCACAATACTGATACAATACTGATATTGGATGAAGCAGCAAGCAAAGCAAGCAAACCATTGTAAGGAAAGATTTTTGAACTATTTTTCTCAATCCATTTGTAAAAATGGAATAAACGGATATAAAAAGAGAAACTCATGCATCTGATTACATGGCAGAAATAAATGGCAGAAAAAAAATAACATGATAGAAAAACAACATAAAATAAAGACAATTGACAAATTGGTAAAAATATTTGCAATACATAAAACAGGTAAAGGGCTACTATCCCTAATATATAATAAATGCATCTTAAAAATTAGGGGGAAAAAGAAAAAAAAAACCCTCACCAGTGGAAAAATGGGCAAAAAAATCTAAAAAATTCAAAAAATTGATACAAAAGTGGTCCTTAAACATTAAAAAGTATTCAACTATCCTGCTAAAGAGTGAGCAATACATAGCCAAATTACACAGAGGTAACATTTCTTACCCATCTTACTGTCACAAAGAGGTCATGGGAAAATAGGCCTCTGTCATACGCTGACTGCAGTGGGCATACACATTGGTACAACCTTCTTGGATCTTAGCAATTTTCAGCAAGATCACATACGCGTTTACATTCTGACACAACATTCCCACTTCCAGAAATTTACCCTGAAGGTAGACCTGCAACAACATGAAATACATACTGTTTTTTCATATATTTCCTTTGCAACATTGTTTGTAACTGCAAAATATGAAAATAATCCATATACCCATAGATAGAAGAGTGGTTTAGTAAGTTCTTATACATGTACCCAGTGGAGTAGTATAAGACAATTTTTTAAATGAGGAAGATCTCTATCAACAAATTTGCAGTGATTGCCAGGATTTATTTTAAATGAAAAAGGCAAAGTTCACATAATCATCTAGAGACTGCTAATTTTTGCATAAGAAATAACATGAGATAAGAAAATAGACATATATTTGTTCATCTGTGCAAACAGGAACACAGGAAGCATTTACCAGGGATTAGTGAGACTTACTGTCTACAGGGGATGGGCGGGAATGGGGTGGAAAGAACAAACAATGGGAAAGGGGAGAGTTTCCACTCCTCCGATTATAGTATTTTGTGTAGCTCTCACTTCAGGAACAGTGTTGCCGTTTCACATAAAGCAGAAAACAACAACAACAACAACAGCAACAACAACAACAAAAAAACAAAACTAGCAAGGATGGAGGAAAAAATCATTAAAATAAAATACTGTCAGAACCATATAAACTTCACTACATTTCAAATGAAGTAGTAAATATACTGAAGTGAGGAGGGAAACCAGTATTCACCCAGGGAACTTTATATTATTTTTTAAATTGAGATATGATTAACACAATATTCACCCTTTTAAAGTGCAGTTCATTGGATCTTGTATATTCACAAGGTTGTATAATCAGCACTATCCAATTCCAGAATACATTCATCTTTCTAAAAATAAATGTCAGACTCATTAGCATGCACTCACTATTCTTCCCTCTCCCAGCTCCTAGCGATCACTAATCTATTTTCAGTCTCTATGGATTTACTTATTTTGGACATTGCATATAAGTGGAATCATATTGTGTGTTTGGCTTCTTTGTTAGCGTGATATTCTTAAGGATCATCCGTTCACGCTGTAGTCTGTATCAATACTTCATTCTTTTTTATGCCCGATTCATAGTCCACTGTATGTATAAACCACACTGTTTACTCATCAGATGATGGATGTTTGGGTTGTGTCTTTTTTTTTAGCTATTATGCCATTATGAACATTCACATTCAACTGTTTAAGTGAACATGTTTTCAATTATCTTGGGCATGTATGGCTATGGGTGAAAATTCTGGGTGACGTGAGAGTTTCATCATGCCGATGTTGGTACATCTGATAGTGTCCCACAGGTCTCTGAGAATCTGTTCATTCTTTTTTGGCTTTTCTTCATAATTTCTATCTCATTATTGATATTCTTTTATTTGGTGAGACGTTGTTCTCAGACTTCCTTTTAGCTCTTTAGGCAGTTTACCTTGGCTCTTTGAACACATTTAAAACAGTGTCTTCAATGTCTTTTTTGAGTAAGTCTGAAGTCTGGGCTTCCTTAGGTAATTTCTATTGCTTATTTTCCCCCCATCAGTGCATGGACCGTTCTTGCTTGTTTTTGTGCATGTCTCCTAGGTTTTTGTTGAAAATTGGACATTTTAAATAACATAATGTTACAACTCTATAAATCAGATTGCCTTTCCTTACTAGGTTTTGCTGTTGCTGTATTTTGCTGTTTAGTGACCTTTCTGAACTATGTATGTGCAAAGTCTATATTCTTTGTTGTGTATGAAATATCTGATTCATATGCTTAGTAGCGTGTTAATTAACTGGACAGATTTCCTTCAATGCCTGAAATCAATACTTCTCTTTGTATTGGGGACTCTGTGTGTTGGGGCACACCTTTAATACTTAGCCACAGTTAACAGCTTCTCCTCAGTCTTCGCCTACTTATGCAGTGCCTCAAGGTCAGCCACTGGTGGGAGTTTAGGGCCTTCTCAGCTTTTTCCTGAGTATGTACACAGTTTTATGCATGTACATAATCTCCTTGATTCCAAAAAATAAGTCGTAACTTATCAAAGTCCCTATCTTTTAGTTGTTTAACCTTTCTAACTATTTCTGTGTAAGGTCTACATTCTTTGTTGTGTATGGTCATTGAAATCTCTGATTCATTAAGCTTAGTAGTGTGGTTATTTTGGTTAAAAAGAGTAATAGAAAAAAAGCAATAGAAATTCCCCGAGGGAGCCCAGACTTCAGACTTACTCAAAAAAAGACATTAAAGACGCTATCTTAACTTACTTTTTGGTTAAGTTAGTTTACCCCAACTGTTACTCACTGCCTAAGGTAGTCTTGATGTTTAAAAAAAAAAAATGCCTCTAATTGTTTTTGAAGAACAATCTCTGGGAAAAAGCTTATCTCATTGGGCAAGCTCTAACTCAGATGAAACAAATATGGCATTGCAAGTTAAGTCTTCCAGTGAACCATCGATCAGGTCAAATGATGACAGTTCTCAGGGCAGGTGTCTGAAGAAACTCCAACCCTGTTCTGAACTCCCTCCAGTGGCTGCCAGGCTGATGGTCTGCACTATGATCATGGGCTGTTGGTTTTCACAGCTACCATGAATCTCGGAAGCAGGAGATTAGCATAGGGCAAGGTTTCACAGTGATCTCTGTTCTTATCAAGATTTAGATTCAAGGTTCAAGATTTAGATATTTTTTCTTTAGTAAATACTTCTTGGATTGCTGCAAGCCTTTGGTTAATTCTAGAGTTCTGAAAAGGTTGATTCTGATAGTTTGGACAGTTTTCTTATTGCCTTCATGGAGAGAAAAAAAATTGGATGTTCTTATTCCGCCATTTTAGCTGTTATTACCCCAGGTAACTTTTAAAGAGCTCTAAACAAATATTGAACCCTCTGGCTAGGAGGCTTCTGTTTTGCAGACCTATGACTTAGCAATTCTGAAACTAACTTGTGTACATATTTTAGGGTTGAATTTTCAAAGCTGTAAATATATCCTCAATAATGGTAATCAATTTTCTCACGATTAGACAAAGAACTTACATGTTAAAAGGACACAGGAGACAGCTTGTGGAGGCTTCCATTGGCCAAATTAAGTGGAATTTGAGCATTAAAATTAAGAAGGACTTCAATTTTTGACCGTTATAGAATAACAGGGACTGGATTTGCCCTTCTACATTAAACAACTAGGAAACTGCACAAAGTACACCAAACAGTTTTCAGACAATGGAGAAGAGGTGGCAAAGGATAACCATACCTGACAGAAGAAAAACAAATCAGTTTGAGTGCTCCAAGTATACCAGCTCACTGCCTGAAGTTTCCAAACTACAGTGCAGAGAGAACCCCAAAAGAGCTAAGTGGCCTTACTGAAATTAGAGACAGACTTCAGAGTTCAGAAAAGTCAGTGTGATTAGAATTTGTGAGGCAAAATACCAGAGGAAGGAAATACACAGAAAGAGAAAAAGTGCTCCAAAGATCTGTAGAAGGGTTCTTTCAAGTCTTTAGTAGAAGATCAACCTGGGTGAGGTGTACAAAGAATATACTAAGGTCAGGGAAAAAACTAAACACTAGAAAGGAGTAAGTGGAACTAAGCCTTACACAAGCCCAGGTATAGTTTGTATTCTGACCAGCCATTGCAGAAAGCTTTCCTGATAGATACAGTATCAGGTAGTTTCTAAAATGGTAATGTCTGGTAGTGGAGTCAGACACACCCTAAACTAGGGTTTCTCAACCTTAGCACTGTTAACATTTGGGGCTCTAAAATTCTTTGCATGTGTGTGTATATATTATGGACAACTTAGCAGCATCCCAGGCCTATATCTGCTAGATGTAGCCCCCTCCCACTTCCCACCCTTGACTATTCAAAATGTCTCCAGATGATGTAGACAAATATTCCCTGGGGGGAAAATCACTCCAAGTTGAGAACCAACGCCCTAGACTAATGGCTCTTGTAGACCCATTCTAACAAAGCACAAACCTCGAAATGACCAATCTGATTTTAAGTAACTTCACTGCATCCCAGAACAAAGTCCAACAGAACTTAAAATCTAAGAGCTAACAGCTAACAAAACTCTTCCCTCTTAACTTTTTACCTGGACTCTAACTCACTCCTTCCAGTTGAGGTAAAAGGTCTCGGACAGACCTAGCAGTGTGGAGGACGGTGACCCCAGCTTCACAGTCTGGCAAACTCTGGGGAGGTACAGAGCCATTTTCCTTTTACTTTTTTGTCAGTCTGAAATTATGTCAAAATAAAATGTAAAAGAAAGAAGTTCAAAAACAATGTTTTCATTTGACACAGCAAAAATAATTTTCTCTCTGCATAATCTCTTGAATTTCATTATTCTATTTATCTAAGTTTTTTTTTTTTTTTTTTTTTTTTGAGACAGTCTTACTCTGTCACCCAGGCTGGAGTGCAGTGGTGTGATCTCAGCTCACTGCAACATCCACGTCTCCCAGGTTCAAGCAATTCTCATGCCTCAGCCTTCCGAGTAGTTGGAATTACAGGCGCTGGCCACCACGCCTGGATAATTTTTTGTATTTTTAGTAGAGACAGTGTTTCACCATGTTGGCCAGGCTGGTCTTGAACTCCTTGCCTCTAGCGATCTACCCGCCTCAGCCTCCCAAAGTGCTGGGATTATAGGTACAAGTCACCACGCCCAGCTGAGTTATCTAAATTCTTAAGTTCTTGAAATAAGTAGAAACTCTTGAGAGTTTGTGAATACAGGTTAACCAGATAGATGGCCTTCCCTGTCATTAAAGGAACTAATGTGCAGGAAACATGGATTAGCATTATTCAGTTTACCAAGAACTTCAAAATTTTTCCCAGCATAGCAAAAGGGAAACATTTGAAGGGATTTAAAAAATTCTGTTTTCCTTTTAAATAGCAGTACTGTAATGTATAAAGCAGTCCTTTCCTCAGTGAGTCATCTTACAACTTCTTTGCTTAGCTATCAGTGGAAATGCTCTTTTAATCCAATTGCCTTCAGAATTTGTTCTTAAAAATTAGAATCTACGATTCCTCAAAAATTTTAAAATAAGAATATATAGTCAAAACTAGATAATATACATTCTTGATTTAATGGAAATATTTATATGCAGTGAAACATAAAACCAATTATTGGTTGTATTGCTACATTTAAACAATTTTCTTAAGTAACTAAAATATAATTAAGAATCCCAAAAGTGTCCTAGACAACTATTTTAGAATCAAAAAGTACATGATCACAAGTACGTAAAACAATAATAAAATCAGTATTTATTTATCTGTACATCCATAAGAAAAGTTACTATTTTAGTTTGCTAACAAGAATGCTTTTTAACAAGGGTGATCTGGTTTAAATAGCTATGATTTCCTATGTTTCCATTATTATTTTAAATATACATTGACTTTTTAAGGAAACAACAGAGCTGAACCAGTGAAGCACATTTCATGATAAGCACTAAAGAGAAAATATGGGATCACTAAAATCCCCAAATTACTTCATAAGGGAAACAGTCAGACGGATATTAAAAATCAATTTAAGTACATATTGGATTTGTGAAAGGCTTATGTAAACATAACTTGAATGTACTTAAAAAAAAAAAAAAAAAAGAAATACAAAAACAAACATTCTATAATTCCCGCCAAGAGATTTATTCAAATACGAGTTTAAGTAATAGCTGCAGGGCCTGGGGTGAGAAAGCAGGGCAGGGTAGTGCACGCACCTGCAGCACCAGCCCTTTGGGAGGCAGATCACTTGAGCCCAGGAGTTCAAGGCTGCAGTGAGCCGGGATTGCACTAGTGCACTCTAGCCTGGGCAACGGCAGTGAGACCCTGTCTTAAAAAAAAAATTTTTTTTTTTTTTTTAGATGGAAAAGTTCGCAGAAAGAGGCACTAATCAATCATCAAATGTAATTTTTTTCCCTTGAAACACAGCAATATTAGATTGCTGTTCTTTTCGCCTTCTGCTTGCTTCCCACGAAGGATGAAGAGGCAGCTGCAATTGCTGTTTTGTATTTTCAAGTCTTCTTGGTAGCTTCTTATTAAACTGATTCTTGATCTGAGGCTCATTCTGTGGAAAATCTAGGAGGAGAAAGCAAAAATAATAACAACTAACTATATACCTAAAGAGCATATAGGAGATGTAAATTTCATCTTTTTCAAACCAATATTAAAAAAAGAAGTTTTGTTTTCTTAATGGAATATTGCACAATTTAAAACAAGTCCAACAGGGAATAGTTTGAAGCTGAAAATTTACATACGAGTAGTCAATTTTGATACACATGCTTTCTAACCCTTATAAGTAGATGTTTATTGAGTGCCTCTTAATTTATGCTGTGCTGTCTTATTTATAATAACATTAAGAAAGGAATCACTCCATTGTACTAGCATAGAAGGCAAAAAAGAAGGGCATCTTGTATTTTCAAAGGAACATCATTAGCTTATGATATCTGTGTACATGAAGCAGATGTAGCCAGAAAATTCACATCTTAGCTAAGACACTCCACTGGGTCTGACAATACTGATAGTGTTTACCTATTTTTAAAGGGCTATAAATTGATTCCACTTCCGTCTGTTATTGAACCAAAAATGGTTATTACAAGGTATACTACTAAGTCTACTGAAGAATATAAGACAAAGTTCTTTTTTAGTTGTAACGTTAGTCTCCAGGTATGAAGGTGGCAACTTGTATTCTAGTCCATATAGTATCTTATCACTTTTATATGATTTTGAATCAAGTCTTATTTGGGGAAGATATACTAGCATGAAAAGACAAGAATCAATGCACATTTTAGGTGCTTACAGAACTTAGAAGACGGAATCAGAAAGAAAAAGAGAGACAAGAAACTTAATGTAGACTTACTAATCAGTCCTATGACTATGTAATTTCTCCACGGCAAGTTAGAAATCATTGTCAGAACCCCCCCCCTTTTTAAGATGGAGTCTTGCTCTGTTGCCCAAGCTGGAGTGCAGTGGCGCGATCTTGGCTCACTGCAACCTCCGCTTCCCAGGTTCAAGCAATTCTCCTGCTTCAGCCTCCTGAGTAGCTGGGATTACAGGCGTGTGCCACTACGCCTGGCTAATTTTTGTATTTTTAGTAGAGACATATTGGTCAGGCTGATCTCAAACTCCTGACCTCAGATGATCCACCCGCCTCAGCCTCCCGAAGTGCTGGGGTTACAGGCATGAGCCACCGTGCCCGGCCTGTCAGAGGTCTTTTAAAGACCTCTTTAAGAAAACAAATGCAATAATGTTATATAAACCAGTGCATAGTTTGGGATAATATTTACAAAACATTATCTAGACAGAAATCAAAACAACCTTATCTTATACAAATCACATGTGCTCTAGAAATCTGTTGTAATATTCAAAGAGCGGCTGTAGTGATGACAAGTTTAAAAAGAACCTGTTTCATAAAAACTGAGATTTGAATAAGGCAGTATTTCTAAATGAATGTATTATTTTATATATTACATACAGTTGTATTATGTAAATAAACTGGTAAATATTTTAAGCATACAAGCTAAGCACAAAAAACCCTTTATTTGGATATCCTCATTGTGAAAATGTAGGTATGTCTTATATTTACAGTTATCCTATGTTTGTGAATATATGGTATAAATGGGGCATACTGACACGTTTCTGCCAAATCCTGTATTAACTTCCTTTTAGGCATACAATCAGAATATTTTCCATTCCTGCTGCAGTTAGGTGAGGTCATATGACTAATTGAGTGATGGCCAATAAAATGTGAGTAAAAGGCCTGGACCATAAAAACCTCACATTCCATCTTCCATTACTTCTCAATCACTGATGAATGAAGAGAACTCCTAGGATCCACAGGAGGCAAGAGGCACAAGATAGAATAAAACTCCAAGGAGCAGACAGACTGATGGATGACAAATCAATGAGATTTAGTAGTTACTTGTTATAGCAGGTAGTCTACTATGAATAATACTAAAATTGGTACTCTGAAGTACCATTACAATAACATAAAGATATGGCATTGGCTTAGCAGTTCGCTGGTGGGTAGCAAGGAAACAGATAACTGACAATGAGAAGTAAGTAACCTATGTGCCAAAGAAATAGATAAAACTGTTGTCTGTGATAACTTGGCAAGCAGGCCACAAGCCTATGGAGTTTGCTGTACAAAGGTAACCAGTTGGAAAGAATAAAAAGATCAACGTATTACTGGCTGTCCTTGACAATGTACTACACAAAAGAGAACAGAGAACAGAAAGAATCTAGATATTTGGGAACTTAAGGTTTAGAAAAGCTTTTGACTCCCAAACAGTAACCTGCAAGTCTAAGAAAAGTTTTAAGCAATAAAAGGCCCACAGCAACTCAGCCCTAGAGCAGAGATAAGACTAAATGTATGGCTTTCCCATCCAAACCTGATTAATTCTCAATGCAGTAGATGCTGAATGAGAGTGGGAAGCAGGAAAAACAAAACAAAACACAAACAAACATAAATAAGACAAGTTTGAGAACTAGCTCTAAGAAAGAATTTTCAGTACAGTAACTAGCCCACAGATGGACTGAAGGAAACACAGGTCAGAAATCCATTGAGTTTTTGAGGGAGTGTACAGTGAAAGAAATCACAAGCCTGGGACGGAAAAAACCTCTGCGGAACTTTGTACCATCTTCATCACTTTATATTTGTACCAGTGACTTGGGGCAAACTCCAAAGAGATGTTAACTACCCACCTCAGATGCGGCCATGAAGCAAAGACCCTTCCTAGACAGGGACCATGAAAAACAACGGATAAGGAAGTTCCTCTCAGAGCCTTCATAATCTTTGCTCAGCAGAATTTCAGGCAGTAGACTTGTTGTGTGGCTTCCATTTTTCCCTTAAGCAATTAAGAGTTTTTATTTTCATTACTTGGTCCCTGTTCTGCTACTCGATACATGGTATATCATGGTATGAATTTCTTTTTAGTACAAACGTCACCAAACTTTGAGGAATCTCATCCATGACATTTGATGGAAAGTACTGCATGACCAGTGATCCTGAACTTTGAGCTGGATGCAGTGACTGGATGTGACTTTGGGTTGGCTTCTTTGGGAAGGAGGTAAATGTGCTCTGTGTAGGAGGACAAACGAAATGGGCATCTGGTGATAGAAAGTATGGTCACTGGCAGAAAAAGTTCTGTGTTCACAAAATTCCACTTCCTCTTTTCTCCTAGATATATACTAAGACTGCATTTTTTAGCTCCTTTGTGGCTAGATGGGGTCATGTGACTGAATTCTGGCTAATGATATGTGAGCAAAACTGGTTCTGCTACTTTCAGGCCTGGCTCACAAAAACCTGCAAAATTCTCCATGTACTTAATTCCCTTCTATTGGCAAATGGAGAATATTTGGAACCTGGAGGAGGAAAACGCCAAAAGATGGAAGAAGCCTGATCCTTGAATTACTATGTGGAACACAGCCTCTCTGCTAATTCATCACAGTGGACTGTGATGTGAATGAGAAATGAATGTTTGCTATGTTAAGTTAGTGAAAGTCTAGGGTTGTGTGAGAAGTCACTCTCCGCAAATATATTAAACTTAGATTTGTTATGAATTAATCTGAAAATATTCTGATTATACTCTTGCCTAAGAAAGTAATATACTTGTTATTCAATATTTAATGGCATGGCATTAGTGTTTAGGATCACTAATAATTAAGATATAACTTACATAATTTACTTAAAAATGTGTTGATTTAATTTGAGATAAGTTAAATAGACATAATATTTCCTGATAAATTTTATCTATATTTTTCCCTCTGGCAGGACACAGAAAAAAAGAAAACCAGCAACAAAAAATTATATTGATAATTATAAGATGCTCTGTTAATATTTCTGTGGGTACATAATTCATTCAGATTATACTAAGCAACAACGATTTTTCATTCTTTTACTTTGTTAAAACACAGCTTAATTGCATATGAAGGTTAGGCAACTGTGAATACATACCTAGTGATCTTGTTTTTGGAGCCTGTTCTTTGTAATTTCTGAAAGAAGAAAAACACCATTATGACTTTTTGAAGATAAATCCTCTGATCTTAAGAAAATAACATAACAAAATTGATGATAAAATGAATTCAAAGGGCTACTATACTCCTTAGTCACACCAGCAAACAATAAGATAATTATGAAAGTCCCAGGTTGTGTATCAAACAAAGGTTTGTTAGAATCCAGTGTTACTGCAGACACATGAGGACCTACTTCCCTCACCACCTTTAAAGAGAATTTTGTTTGTAATGGAAAATGTCTTGTCTTGGTTACCTTGCCTTTACTCTTGGGGATTATCTAGATAAAGAATTTCTAAAGCCTCACAGGAAGAATGACTCTCATACAACAAAAATTAAGATTTACATTTTGGCGGGACACAGTGGCTCACAAGGTCAGGAGTTCAACACTAGCCTGGCCAATATGGTGACACCCATTTCTACTTAAAAAAAAAAAAAAAAAAAAAAAGTAGCCAGGTGTGGCACCATGCTCCTATAATCCCAGCTACTCGGCAGGCTGAGGCAGGAGAATCACTTGAACCTGGGAGGCAGAGGTTACAGTTAGCCTAGCCAAGATTGCTCCACTGCACTCCAGCCTGGGTGACAGAGTGAGACTCCGTCTCAAAAAAAAAAAAAAAAAAAAAAAAAAAAAAAAAAAAAAAAGAAAGAAAGAAAAAAGATTTATATATTTTGTGGTAAAGAGATAGTGATATGCCATTTTCAGATGAGGAAAAAAATGTAGCTTTTTGAGGCAAGTTTGGAAAACAGAAGTAAATATTTTAATTATTTCAACACTCCACGTGTTTTTATGTCTTTGCCATACATACTGTGACATTTTTGAAAAATTTTTACATCACATTTTTCCATTTCATTAAAAACTATCCCTGACTTGTAAATATATGCAAGAACAGTTTATAGCTGTTACTGAAGAAATCAGCTAAACATAACCTTTACTCTAAAATGTGAAGATATCCTTTATCAAATTGGAATTACAAATAAAGTTAAACTTACTGGTTTATAACAGAACAACTATGAAAAGTGGTGAGCAACAGAGATGGAGATAGCAACATCACCACATAAAAAGCAGTCTGGAGAAACTCAGTTTAAGGGCAAGCAAAGCAGCCTTACATACTGAAATGGTACTAGACAGTAACATGACTGATGTTTAAAATAATGGGCCTGGGTCATCAAGAAAAAAATACCATATTCTTTTCAGAAGCTTCTGTTTAAAAAGACACGTGAAACATTTTCAAAAGTTTTTCATCCAAAACGATTTCAAAGTTTCAAAGCTTTGATAAATGAAGGAATAAAATTTAAATCAGCTGGCATATTATTTGGCTATAACATCTCATTTTCTGATGAAACTGGACAAATGTGGCATTGCCATATGTGTATCTGTACCTAATATCCCACTATAACCTTGGAGAGGGCCATGTCTAAAAACTGGATGGGTTGTACAAACTAGAATTATAGTTTCTTCATGTATGGACACGTAGATATTTCTAGCTTTTTAAAAAAGAACTAATGATTATTTCAGAACAGAAAAAGAATCTTACCTTCTAGAGCTTTTAGATCCAGATAAAGAGTGGAAAAACACTGATTCTAACTTTCTGGTTTCTATACTTGGCTTGGTTTTGTCATTTCTTGTATCCCCATGAGTTTCACCTGTATCTTCTTTAAGAAACACTTTTTCGAGTGGTTTTTGTTCCTTAACTGAAGAATGACAACTACTTTCCTTCTTTCTTGTCTGTCTGACTTTCCCAATGAAGAAGTCATCACCACTATCACTATCTTCAGACATGGAAGACTGCTTGTAAAACCTTTCTTCTGTGCT
Organism: Piliocolobus tephrosceles; assembly: GCF_002776525.5. Classification (NCBI taxonomy): domain Eukaryota; kingdom Metazoa; phylum Chordata; class Mammalia; order Primates; family Cercopithecidae; genus Piliocolobus; species Piliocolobus tephrosceles. Next base: position 167,842,731 of record NC_045437.1, read on the forward strand.
ATCATCAAAATACTCCTTCTCCTCTTCACATATTTCTTCTCCGCCATCACTGTTACTAGAGAGTGAGCTATCAGATCCTTTGTTTTTTTCAGTTTGACTTAGTGTTTTCAGCTTTGGGTCAGCAGGTGTCTTGTGGGACTCAAGGGAAACTACAGAATCCTTTCCTGAAGGCTTTGATGGAGAATTTGGAATAGTCACTGCTTTAGGTCCATGTTCCATCTTGGCTACTTTTTCCTTTGAATTATGTGTTGGTTTCTTCCTCAGTATTTTGGTTTCTTTGACTTTTTGCTCAATGATAATAGTTCCTTCATGCTGTAAATTACTTCCATTATCATTTGAATACAATGTATTCTTAGAACGATTGTCCTCTGAAGCATTCTTTGATGACTCAACTTCAGCAACATTTTGTCTTGCTTCTTTAAAGGCTTGGACAGCAGCTGCAAGAGAAACAGTGCATGACTCATTTTAGCACTGAAACATATAAAACAGGACTGTTTTAGAACAATATTTTAAAAAATTATTTGAAAAGATTTAAGAGGGCAATTGGAATTGATATTAAATACATATAATGGGTCTGAATTCACAAAGAAATCTTTTGACTTCTTAAAAACCAAACATATGATATGCTCAGATGTATTCATTTTAAATTGTGAAAATGAAAAGAAAATCTTTTCTTCATGTCTTGGAGTTATGAAGAACAGTAAAAACATCACATTATACAAATAAAAGGAAATGGCAACTTTAATTTATATAATAATAATGCATTGAGTATTATAAATTGTGCTTTCATACATAAAAATCAGTATCATGTGACAAAAACATTTCATTTTATAAATATATTTTATAATAAACATATAAAAAATTATGTTCCTAAGTGGGAAAACCAAAAGTAATGAGTTATGTCAATAGTTTTAAAAACTATTCAACTTTATCTCGTATATATTATATATAGAAATATACATATTGCATATTATATGTTCATATATTAGAATTTATTAAACAATACAGATTTGGTTTTTCTTCAGAGATCACACTTTCTGTATTTTCAGACACCTTCCACATTGGTAAATATTTGAAAGAAACTTGCATTTATAATAGAACCTCAAGAGTTAAAATAAGTGAATCACCATTATCCAAAGTCTACAAAGGCATTAAGTACATGGCTTAAAAGTCATTTAATTCATACCTTTTAGCACATCTATCTTTTTCTTCAGAAGAGGATGTACTGCTAGTCTGGCAATTGCTCTTTCAGTTGCAGTAGAATCTGGCTGCAAATTTAAAAATATAATAAACGTATGGAAATAAAATAAAAATGACACCATTGAAAGTGAATAAAATAAAATCTATCATAGTCTTTAAAAATTAGAGTTGGAGAATAGAACTAGTTAATATTCTCCTTAGATAAGTTATCTGTATAATCAAGCCATGCTAAAGACAATGATCATCCTGACAAAAATATTACTGCCTTTGAATAATTAAAATGGTCACTTAATCATTAATAAATATTCTTTGGATACTTAATGTTCCCAGAATTGTGATAAGCATCATGTGTAACATTAAAAAAACCAACTATCAATGAGCTTAAACGATCCAATTAAGAAGACTAAATTAATATCAAAGAATCAAATAACATATTAGTGCTAAACTGGGTGAGACTACTGTAATACTTGAAGTCCCATTTAACAGAGAAATTATCTAATGTTCTATATTTCTATTTTAAATGTCTACTATCACTGACACGTTCTCAGGGCCTAGAACAATAACCAGATCATAGAAAACACGTTATAAATATTTGATGATGACTGAATGGGGACATTATATACAATATTCAATACATTTATAATTGTGGAAAAACCACAACGCCGGCTAATGATTTGAGATGCCATATGAAGGCTGACAACATCTACATTTCGACCTCCAGCTCCCACTGAGCTCTAAGCTGATACATCAAACCACCTAACTTGACATCTATTTGACATCCTCAAAACAGAATTCTGTTTTTTCCTCACTAATCTGCTTCTCCTGTAGCTTTTCCATCTGATTGTATGTAATTTCCATTCTTCTGGTTGCTCAGGCCTAAAACTGTAAGGATTCTTTCCCAATATTTCTCTTTCCCTCAAAACTCACAAGACACTCTGTGGTTTCAAATGTAAAATACATCCAAAACCAGTCACTTCTCATCATTTCTATTCTTACTACCTTTGACTAAATCACCAACACCTTCACCTGGACCAACATAATTAAACTTATACCTGGGCACTCTCCTTTGCAATTTGCTCTCTAAACAGTCAGTTTTCCACATAGCAGCCACGGCAGTTTTTAAAAATGTAATCAAATCATGCTATTTCCATATCTGTTCTTCTTTAAGCTTTATTGCCTTCTGATGCTTAGGCCATACCATTGCAATCTCTTCTCTACCTGGAATACTCTACTCCCAAATATATACACGGCTGATCATCTCACTGTATTCAGGTATCTGCTTAAATGTCATCTCAACTAGCACAACACTTCCCATCACTATTTACTTCACATCACTTACCACTGCACTGCAGTGTAGATGTTTTCATATCTATGAGGCAGAGACTTTGTTTGCCTCATTGCTAAAGATTCAATGCCTAGAACAGTGACTGGTAGGCACCCAATAGATATTTAATAAAGCTAGTGAATAAATTTCACTAGTATGTGAAAGTAAAACAACCAGTTTCAAATGTCTTTATCCTAAATTTACCCTTCATTGTGAATAGTCAAATATAAGGCGTTTCCAACCCAGAATTATAAATGTATGAATACCAAAATAAAAACAAGATGATAGCAGTATGCAAGCTATTCTGTTTAGAGGATTTATATGAGTAATGTCACTCAAAGAATATTTAAATTACACCTGGTGCAAATCCTGTGCCAGGACCACCTGCTATTTAATTATCTTGTGTACTAGGTTGAATAGTGTCCCCTCAAAATTCACATCCACCAGGAAACTCAGAATGTGAACTTATTTGGAAACAAAGTCTTTGCAGATTAAATTATGATGGAATCACAGTGGTTCAGGGTGGTCCTAAGCCCAGTATGTCTGGTTTCCTTATAAGGAGAAGAATATTTAGATACAGGGGCACAGAGAGACACAGTAAAGACTACGTGAACACTAAGGCAAAGATTGGAGTTATCCTGGCATCAGCCACCAGTAACTAAAAGAAGCAGGAAGGTTTCCCCTCTGGAGCTTTCAGAGAAAGTGTGGCCTCACTGACACCTTAACTTCAAGCTTTCACCCTCATCAACTGTGAGAAAATAAATTTACCTTTTTTTGTTGTTGAGATGGAGTCTCGCTCTGTTGCCCAGACTGGAGGTGCAGTAGCATGATCTCGGCTCACTGTAACCTCTGCCTCCCAGGTTCAAGCTATTCTCCTGTCTCAGCCTCCCAAGTGGCTGGGATTACAGGCACCCACCAACACGCTCAGCTAATTTTTGTATTTTTAGTAGACACGGGGTTTCACCACGTTGGCCAGGCTAGTGTTGGACTCCTGACCTTGTGATCCGCCCACCTCAGCCTCCCAAAGTGCTGGGATTACAGGCGTGAGCCACCGCATCTGGCCAATTTACGTAGTTTTAAACCACTCAATTTGTGATACTTTCTTATGGCAGCCTTAGGAAACTGATACACCTCTATTCCGACTATTAGACACAGCTTCTGTTCAACCTTTTCCGAGAAATGTCGTCTACTTATGGACCATTCATTTAAGTATAGCACAAAGTGAACCCGTTTCTTCAACCTGCTGCTGAGTTTCCTGATACAGGAAAGACAGACAGAAGAGAATTTAGGAAGGAAGCCTATTGCTAGTATCCTGAGTCACTTAGTGACAAGCTGGGCTGCTGAAGGCATAGGTCAAACATGCTTACTTGAGTATTAAAATCTAGAATATAGAAACTCCAATGGAAAACATGATTTTCAGGCTAAGAAGACTGAAAACAATACATGAAAATAGTCACGTCAGTATATTGGGTCCTAGAAGATTTCAGATAATAAAACAAGACACCAAATAATAAACTAAAAAGAAAAGATGTACAGATCACAATGGTTTCAGACTTTAATTCTCGAAGTCAAACTATAGAGCAGCTAATGCTTCTAAAATGATGAAGGAAAAGAATTTCCAACCTAGGGAAGAAGAAAAATACTTCTACACAGGCAAAGTTTTTTCAAAAAAATTTATATCCCTTGTACACTTCTGCCCAAGAAGCTACTGGCTCCCCTAAAATAAGGAAGGATACAAGTAATCAGAACGGCATAGGAGACAAGAAACAGAAGACCAGGCAAAAGGAACTTTCCAGTATGATGGTGACAGGAGACTTAGGTTAGGGATACTTGGTGTGTTGAATATCTGGAGAGGACATGTCAATAGCAGATGGAGAGACTGGTGTCACACTAGAGATAAGACAGAAAACTAACAAAATAAACCTATCACAAATGGTAGAAAACAGAAATATTATGCAGAAAAAGAAAAGTAATAATAACTCAGTACATGACTCACAGTAACAACATAATCACTAAATGTTCATCTAATCTGATTCAAGTATATAAAGAGGATGGAGGGGATAAGGAGGGATATCAGGAGATAAGTATATGAGGAGGATGGAGGGGGATATATGACTTAGAGCCTGAAAGAGAAAAGAGATCCTTACCTACCACAACATAAAGTTAACAGCTAGTGCTTAAAATGAAAAAGCTAACACAGTACATCAACATCTTGCTGTAGGGGTAAACTCCGTATGAACTAACTGCAATTGAAGCAGGAAAGGAATAACAGAGTACTGCCATTTTTATAAAAAAATTCTTGTAGAAGTATTTGATTTTCAAAACCAGGAATTGGCAAACTGGCCCATGGGGGCTGTTCCAGCCTGCTGCTGGAACTTCTTTTATTTAATAAAGTTACAGGGGAACAAAGTCAATCACATTCATTTGTATACTGCCTGTGTCTACACTCATGACACAATGGCAAAGCGAAGTAGTTGTGACAGAAGCTGTGTGTCTTACAAAGGCATTCATTTCAGGTTCTTTACAGAAAAAGTGTGATGCCTGCTCTAAATTACATGCAAATACAATCCTTGGTGGGGCAGAACTAAAAAATCAGGAAGAAAGAAAAAATTGTGTAGTATACTGCTGTTTCCAAATCCCTGCTTTGACAACTTGCTAAAATCTTTGCTGAACTGGGTATTTCTTTCCAGAGTTAGCTATACCTTCCCATCTTAGTTATAACAAGTTTTAGAAGAGCAGTGGTATAATACTTGCATATCTAGTGTTGACTCTGGGGGTAAATGCTATTTTGTTAAGAATCATTTTATCATTAATTTTATTTAGCAAAGCTGTTTCTCTGCCCTGGACGATATCCCAGACTAACTCTGATTTAGTAATCTGATTTCAGTGAATTTCATTTTTTTCTGAAAGACTCTAGAAAAAGATTTACAATTATATAATTATGTACAAATCTCATGAATGAAGACTTTTTTAGATTTTTTTTTTCTAATGTCTTCTTCTATAACTGTGTTTTTATGTTGCAATCTTTGTGGAGCACTTATTTGTGGAAGAATATCAAGTTAATAAAAAATGAGACTGATTCGAAAAAGGCCACAGTGTTGCATAATCCCAGGAGAGTCACTCCCATTGTAGTTGTCAAATTGGAGCTCTGCAGCCATATATAACAGCAGTTAGCCAAAGGAGAACATAAAAGTCTGGGTCTACAGGGCATGTAGGGATATAAAATGAGTAGTTATGCGGAATTATGTATACTACAGCTTTAGGTTCTGTAATTATATGCAATTTGTGTTTCTGAAGAATAACAGTTAATGTTATCAGCTGATAAAATGTTATAAATATATAAATATTGCTATAAAACTCTAGGATATGTTTTTTGTTTTAATTGACAATAATTTTATATACTTATGGGGTGCAAAGTGATACTGACATATGTATACATGGTAGAATGATCAAATCAGATTAATTAGTATATCTATCACTTTAAACATTTATAATTTCTTTGTGATGAGAACATTTAAAATCCTCTCTTTTGGCTCTTTTGAAATATATTCTTAAGTGTAGTCACCTTGCTGTGCTACAGAGCACCAGAACTTGGTTCTTCTTTCTAACTGTAACCTTCTATCTGTTGACCAATTCTCCCTTTTCCAGTTTGTACTACTCCTGCCCCCAGCCTCTGGTAATGACCATTCTACTCTCTATTTCCATGAGTTTGACATTTTTAGATTCCACATACAAGTGAGCTCTACCAAATTTCACTTCCATTAGCAATATACTAAAGTATGTTTTTCTATGCGGTTTTCCCATGCAGAATGTTAGCAGACTTTTTGTTCTCTGTAATCTAAAAACTCTGTAATGTAAACTAAAAACGGTAAGTCATTATAACGTTATTTTTTATTCATTATGTTAGTAGACCACTAGTATGTACTTTTCTATAAACATCTGTTCATAAATCTTGCTTTGTTCTTTTTCTGCTGGTTTGTTCATCATAAGTAATCTTCACAGATTTAGAAAATTAGCTGTGTCCTTTCACATGTATTTGCAATGTTAGTATTTTTTAAAATCTTTTTTTTGGAAAATTTTCTGGGTGAGAAATTTAAAATTTTCATGAATCAAACTTTCATGACTTCTGAGTTTCAGATTATGAAAATAACCTCTACATCAAATATATTTTTCTATTAATAAGTACTTTGTTGATAAGGGTAGTTATTTTTTAAGGAAAATATAAAACATATTCTAATGCTTTATGCTTCAGCTAATATTTGATGAGAATGTGGCTTATTCATGAAAAGGATGACATGTGGGCATTTGATTTCCTATAATCGCACCATACCAGAGAATACATTTTTTGCTTTTGGGAAAGTTCTGAATAACCATAAATACAAAATCCAGTTTACACTATGTGGAAGTATCCATGTCCTCAAAAATGGCTAAGAGAAACACCGCTTCGCAGGTAGAAATACCATTCTGTTTAAGAACAATGGGTTGAAAATAAATGGTTTCTCAAGTTCTTGTTTATTTTATTGAGAATTTTTTAACAAAAATGTCTGTGAAGTATGTGTTGTACCTACTCTCTACCATAATTTTATGGTGTATATACATTTCAAAATGTACTCAGTGTTTCTAATTTTTATAAATGAAATTTTGATAAAGTTGCCTATCTAATACCATGGCCAAACATCTTAGAGAATGAACTACTTGTTATATTGAAATATGTAAAATGTTAGAGTTAATAATACTTAACAAAACATATTTAAAAATTACAATACAGACATAGTGAGTGCATGACACAGTGACGTTCTGAGGCAAAAAAACACTGGAGGATGAGCTTTGTCATTTTTATTGGATGCCATAACAACTTTGAAGAGGGACTAAAATACAACATCAGGACCTTTGATCTGGAAGAGCTCTTTATTACAGAAATGAGAAGCAACAAGAGTCAGAGGTGGTAAGTAACCTAAGGTCACAAAGCTAGGGAGAATGCAACACTAGTTGAAATGCAGAAACTCCTAGAAACCTCTAACTTTTGTTAAACAAGAATCTTTGCAGAGTGTGAGTTCACAACTTATAATGAGGATGTTACCAATCACTTCCCAGAATCTGAATTGTCAGTCTCAAAGAAAAAGGCACAAGTTATGCTCAAGTACTAATTAGAATACTGTTATTGTAACACTATAAGAAATCATAATAATTAGAATTGAGGCTTTCATTGAATTAAAAATTATTTAATCAAGGCATTCCTAAACATCAGAGTGTATTGTAGGAGAGACATATATCTCCTTAGTATATATCTGGTCCTTCAATATTCCTTATATTTAGCTGCCAGCTATTTTTAACTAATTTATATTTCGTCTTGATGACATGTAATTTGCAAATCTCAGTTGCTTGCAATTATGGGAGTAGAAAAAATATTCTAATGTGCAAAAATGTGAAAAAACTGCAAATGAAAATCTTAATAACATACACATTAGTTATATGTTTTATAAATACTAAGTTTTCCATTCTTAAAAGACTAATAAAATTACACATGTACTTAGAAATGTTGGTTTTAAAGAAAGTCTTTGATATACCAATTTAGTAAATTATGGCAATTATTTAAGTATTTTTATTCCTCCTAAGAGAAAGTCAAATTTAATATTTTTAGCTTTTCATTTTAAATCTTTAATTTTATTCTTAAGAATTTTATTCTTAGAAAATCCCACATTTAACTTTTAAAATCCAAATTTCAACAAGATCTAAAGGAGAAACGGGCCAAAGATTTTATCAATCAATGAGACCAACCTTCTAGGCTTGATTTCAAAATTACCTACCCAATTAGGAACAAGCTAGAACTCAAAATCTGTTTTCGGAATTCAGTCTAGTATTCTCAACAAATTTTCTTCTCAACTCTGAGATAACTTTCACATGTCGTGACCCAACTCCGGATGTTTTTTACACTATGAATTGCGTAAAGCTCCCTTCATGTGTTTTTGAAAAGAAATGAAATATAAGCATTAAAACAAAAAGCTGATGAAGCAGATGGGCTCAGGTTTATTACTTTGGCAGTGTTTTGGGTCTCTGTTGCACTGAGATAATATATGCATCCTGCTTATTGCACTGGGATAATATTTGCATCTTGCTTATTGCACTGGGATAATATTTGCATCTTGCTTATTGCACTGGGTTAAGTGCAGAAACTCACAAGAATGAGTAGAACAGACTCTTTCCCTCATTTCTCTCTTGCCCATCATCCTTCCTCACTTAACTTCTGCCCTCTTTATATTTACTGAACTCTTACTATTATGTGAAGACACTATCTTACACATAAGGACACAGAGATCATCTTTTGAAGCTCACAATGTTGCTCTAATTTAAAAGGCTAAGACAAATGCACAAATAACTAATACAAAGCAGAATGTGACAGGCTTCATAGATGAGATAGAAAACAGAGATTTATAGAGGGAATAGAAATACACTGATATATCTTAAATAAATTTATTTTGAAGCTTAAAAGGCTACTAAGTAATCTCAATGAAAAAACAGTTTTTACACCTGCATGAAAAACGTCTTCCCAATATCGGGAGGTATGAAGGAAACCACAGCTTTCCTTATTTAAAGCTGACATAATGTTTGCCATGGAAAATTCTCCAGAAACTGGTTTTCAGAAACATACCCCCAGTTTCTTCCATTTCAAATAAATTAAAGAAAAAAGGGAAAACATCTTACCTTTTAATGGAAATTTTTTATTTGGGTATATGGGTATTTACTGTAAACAGAAAAGCATTTGGATGTATCTCAGAATGTAAACAATCCCAAAATGAAAAAGATCTCCTCTTTGAAATACTACCTAAAATAAACTGACTATAAATAAACTGGTCGAGGTAGAATGTTAGTAGCAGTACTTTGAATATCAGATGGACTTAATTTCAATTATAGATTTTTATCTGATGATGTAAACCCACATATTAATATTTGCATTTATCAAAAACATTTAGAAAAATAATAGCAAACAGTCCATTTGGCTGGATCATGAGTAATGTGGCTAACTAAACATGGATATTTAGGTGGTGATGAAAAAAATACTCTCCAATATTCTGTCTACTCTATGTTCCTGTGTTTGAAGACATTTAATAAAAACACTGAAAACTGGTCATATATAAATAGATTTTTTGTGAAAATTAAAGTTTTATGGGAATTTAATTTGATACACATACATACATACAAAATGTTATATGTGAACATTACTGTGAGGGAAGGAACATAAGCGTAAGTGATAAAGCCAGTCATTTAATCATTCAAGCTAATCATTTATTAATCAACTGGAGGAAGTAATAGCTTTGTAGTAGGGGTATCCGCAGCTATTATTTCTTTTCTGCATGAAAAGGGAGAGGACATAATCACTGTTCTACTTCTCCTAAGCCACTGGGTCTGCTTTCTAAGTGATAGTGATGTTTATCTTCAGTTAAAACTTACATTAAATACCAATTACACCCTTCCTTGGTTCCTATTTTCAGGAGTGGATCAATTTCTAAAGGTATTTGGTCCCAGAGCACCATACGTATATGTCCTATACTCAACTAAGGAAGAACGAATGCATAAAAATAGGACAAAACAACAAGAACAAAAAGGAAAACTATGCAGAACTCCATGTAATTATAACAAATTCTAGGCAAGCAGAGGCCAAAAATGAACCTCTCTCTAATTTGCCCTTTTAACACTGGAAAGCCATAGGGAGTTAATAATATGACAGAAGGAAATGAATGCTTGAGAAAATTAAAAGTGTAGAAATTAATTAAAAAAATAAAACGAATTTTCAGTAGTGATGTGACACAACTGAATCAAACAGTGCTTATACTTATCACTATTTTATGGGTCTTTGGATCTTACAGTTTGGTACTGGTGGCAGAGTTACTGGGAAGGGAAGGTTAAAGGGGAGGATGGAGTTGAGTGCCAGAAAAGCAGCATAGAACAACTGAACAGACCAGGATGGGATGTTCCACTACGGCACTAGTTTCTAAAAGAAAAATGGAAAAGATTGAGGACATATAGAAAGCAAAAATTCCAAAGCCAAACCTGGCCCAGAATATTTTCCCTTAAGAGATTATGGGAATTATCCTTGCCATTATCGCAAAACATGAACCGCTTTCCTCAACTCGACTTGCTCGCAAGAATAGCAGATAGGCAAGAAATAGGTAAGGTAATCCTTTCAGGACCATGCTCATCTACATACTACAAAAAGATACACATACACAGGACAGTCATTTTAACCATTTCCGGCCACCCTACTCAGAAAACTTACCACGAACTACGCATGAATCTATCCTTGCACCCATCTGAAGAATGGAATACTTCCTTTGAGTTTTAAACTATCACATCTTCATCTGTTTATTTTCCACCTCCCAGTTTCAAAAAGAACTTAAAAGATCATAGATATAAAATATAGTCAGAAAATGCCAAATAAAAGTAGGCAGAAAACATGAAAAGGGGTGAAAGAGAAAATATTATTATAATGGAAGAGACTAATTAAAATGAGGAAATTGTATCCCTCAAAAGACACTATTAACAAAGTAAAAGGAAGCCAAATAATAAAGGCAGCTATTTCCAACCTGACAAAGAGTTCACTCCAAAATATCTAAAGAACTCATATAAATCATTAAGAAAACAAACCAATTAAATATTAAAAAAAAAAGATAAAACCAGGCACTATACAAAAGTGGATATGCATATGACCAAACAAAATGATGACATGTCAATGGAAAAACGCAAATTAAATTTAGGTATTATACATGCACTAGGATGTCTAAAATGAAAAAGACTAGCAATACAATTTTAACTAGAACTCTCATATACTGAAGGTGGGAGTATACATTAGTACATTTACTTTGGAAAACCAGCATATCTCCTAAATTGAACATACGTGTGATACTGTTATAGAATAAGAAATATATATTTGGTGTTTATCTTGGTTCCTGGCCAGAGCTCCCAAAACTCATGTCATTTCATAAGCAATAAGAAAATAAAGGTGAAAGGAGCGTATTTTGTTATAATATTTTATTTTTGGTCCTAGTTTCTAAAATATGCCATGTTCCATAACCAAGTAACTCCACTTTCAGGTATATGCCCCAAAAGAAATGTGTAACAATATTCATAGGGATGGATGTCAGCAAGATGGCAGAACAGGACTTTCTAGGGCTCATACCTGCACAGAAACATCAATTTGAATGACTATCTACAAAAAAAAATACCTTTGTAAGAGCTAACGAAAACAGATGAGAGATTACAGCACCTAGATATAGCACAGAAATAAGAAAAAAAGAAAAACAACAACAACAAAAACACATTGGAAAGAGTAGGAAGAACAGTTTTATACTACTCAAACCACCCCTTCCCCAACCCCAGGCAGCAAACCATGGTGAGATATACTTTCCATGTGGTGATGGGAGGGAGAGGTGAGCACTATACTTTGCCTGGGAACCCAAAACACAACCTACTCCAGTAAAACCAGCACCAGGAAGGCCGTCACTGGCCCACACTCCACGCTGGTAACCAAGGACTGAGACTCCAGGCTCATCCCAGTGCTAGGTTGAATGCCGCAGTCCCAGGCTCCAGGCCTACACAGCAAATTGTGTCTCTCGGTTGTCCCAAGACAGGCCAATATCAGCGGCCCCAGGTTCAGAACTGCCCTCAGCAGAGGATGATCCCCATAGCCCCAGGCTTTAGGCCAGCCCTAGGTTTCAGGGCAGCCCAGTATCAGGCCAGCACTTGTGGTCTCAGCATTTAGGTCAACCTCTGTCAGACCTGTCAGATCCCAGGCTGCAGGCTGGTACACTCAGACAAAGCCTCCACGCCTGCCTTGGCACCAGGCAGGATCCTACAAACCCCAGGGTCCAGGTCTGCCTCAGTTGCTTCAGGATATATACTGACCTCAGTACCGAGGTGGTTCTTATAACTCCAGGCTTCAAGCCCACCCAAGCACCAGGCCAGGCCCTGTGACTGAGGATACAGACCTATGCAGCACTAAGTCTGCCTAGGTTTCAGACCTGCCCCATGACCAGGTTGGCACCCTTGGACACAAACGCTAGGCAGGCACGTGCAGACAGAGGCTCCAGACCTGCCCAGTGCCAGGCTGAGTCCCAAGGCCCCACTCTACAGGTTGGCCTCTGATGCCCCATTCTCCAGCAGACCCAGGGTCCAGGTCTGTCCCAGAAGACTCCCACTGGACCAGCTAACACAGACCCAGGGTGTAGGACCACTCCTGTCTACACAGGTCCCAGGCCTGCCCCTGAGGCTGTAGGATACAGGCCAGCTTTTGTCTACCTAGACTCTAAACCAGCACTTGCACACCAGCTTCTAGGCTGGCACCAACAGACAGAGGATCCAGGCTGGTCCCCATGGCCCCAGGATCCAGACCAGTCCCAGTGGTTCCAGGCACCATGCCAGCACCAGCAATATTAAGTTTAGACAAGCACTGTGGACCTATGCTCCATGCTGGCCGTAGCCAGCCCCCATGGTTCCAGGCTCTAGAGGATCCAGAGTCCAGGCCTACTCCAGTAGACCAAGGGTCCAGGTCCACCTCAGCATTCACAGTTCCAGGCTGAATGCCAAGGACTGAGGCCCCAAGATCACCCGTGTAGACTGTGTCTCCAGCCCAGCCCTTATTGATCCAGTCTTCAGGCCCTATCACATGAACCCAGATGCCAAGCCAGCCCATATGGTGACCTGGTCACCAGGCCGGCTCGCCCAATGATTCCAGCAGCAAACCTGCCTTCAAATCACACCAGACACCCTGCCCAAAATCTTTGGATGTGCTGACTGGAGAAGGGTTCTCCCAGACAAAGCAAGTATGCAAACACTAGAATAAGTCCCTACTTCTAGTAAATATGTAAAAATCAACATAAAGCAACAAGAGACAGAAAGAACCTAAGAGATACAACACTACAAAAATAACAGAATAATATCCTAGTAGCTGACCCCAAATAAATGAAGATCTAGAACAGAATGACAAATAATTCAAATTATTATTTTCAGAAAGCTTACAGAACTTCAAAATATATACAGAAACAAATTAATAATATAAAGAAAACAATAAAATACCAAAATGAGAAAATTAACAGAATGACTAAAATTACATATTTGAAAAATTTAAATTCTGGAGGTGAAAAATACACTGAAATAAAAATTTAATGGAGAACATCAACAGCAAAACTGATCAAACAGAAGAATCTGTGAACCTGAAGATAGGTTATGTGAAAATATATAGTCAGAGGAGAAATTAGAAAAAAAAAATGAAAATGAATGAATTAAATTTATGAGATTTATGGAACAGCATCAAAAGAACAAATGTTCGAATTACAGGAGTTTGTGAAGGGGAAGAGAAAAACAAAGGGGTAGAATGCTTACATAAAGAAATAGTATCAGAAAAAATTTCAAATGTGAGGAAAGACATAAATATCCAGGTACACGAAGGTCAAAGGTCTCCAATCAGATTCAATCCAAAGAAGACTACACTCAGGCACATAATCAAACTGTCAAAAATCAAGGACAAAGAAAGCCTCTTGAAAGTAGCAAGAGAAAAGAAGCAAATAACACATAAGAGAGTTCGAATAAGACTAGCAGCAAATTTCTCAGTAAAGGCCTACCTGATAAGCCAGGAAAGAGTGGGATGATTTATTCAAAGTGTTGATGGAAAAAAAAAAAAAAATACTGCCAATGAAGAATACTGTACTTGGCAAAGTTGTCTTTCAGAAAAGAAGAGAAATAAAAACTTTCCCAGACAAAAGCTGAGAGAGCTCATTACCACCAGACCTGTCTTACAAGAAGAAATGATAGGCCGGGCGCGGTGGCTCAAGCCTGTAATCCCAGCACTTTGGGAGGCTGAGACGGGTGGATCACGAGGTCAGGAGATCGAGACCATCCTGGCTAACATGGTGAAACCCCATCTCTACTAAAAAATACGAAAAACTAGCTGGGCGAGGTGGCAGGCGCCTGTAGTCCCAGCTACTGGGGAGGCTGAGGCAGGAGAATGGCGTAAACCCAGGAGGTGGAGCTTGCAGTGAGCTGAGACCCGGCCACTGCACTCCAGCCTGGGCGACAGAGCCAGACTCCGTCTCAAAAAAAAAAAAAAAAAAAAGAAATGATAAGGGGAGTTTTTTGAGTTGAAAGAAAAGAATACTACTTTTAACACTAAAATATATGATAAAACTCACTGCTAAAATAAGTACACAAATTTAGAATCTACTAATACTCTAAATGGGGATGTGCAAATCACTTGTATCTTTCATACAAAGATGAGAGGACAAAACTATTAAAATATTGTTAGCTACAACAGTTTGTTAAAGAATACACATGTAAATTATAACACCAAACTGCAGGGGAAGGAGGAATAAAAGTATAGAGTTTTTAGATATGATCAAAGTAGCCACTAGTGAAAATCATTTAATGAGAAACACAGCAAGAGAGAAAGAAAGGAACAAAGGTGCTACAAAACAGCCAGAAAACAATTAGCAAAATGGCAGTAGTAAATCCATATGCAGAAATAATTACTTTGAATGTCAACAGATTAAATTCTCCAATCATAACACATAGTAGCTGAATGAATTTAAAAAACAAAAAACAAACAAACAAAAAATAAGACCCAACTATATGCTGCCTATAAGAGACCTATTTTATCTGCCTATAAGAGACTATAAGGACACATAGACTAAAAGTGAAGAAATGAAGCAAGGATGCTCCATGCAAAAAGTAGGAGTAACTATACTTAGTTAAAAAAGACAAAATCAAAAACTGTATGATGAGACAAGGGTCATTACATAAACAAAGGGGTCAATTCATCAGACAGATATAACAGCTGTAAATATATAAGCACCCCGTATCAGGACCCAAATATATAAAGCAAATATTAACAGAGCTGAAAGGAGAGACAGATTGTAATACAATAATAACAGAGGATTTTAATACTCCACTTTCAGCAATGCACAGGTCATCAAGGCAGAAAATCAATAAGGAAACATCAAGCTAAGAGTATACCTTAGACTGTATAGACCTAATAGACATCTACAGAACATTTCATCCAACAGCAACAGAAAACTTCTTCTCAAGAACACAAGGAACATTCTCCCAAACAGATGATATGCTGGGCCACAAAATTAGGCCCAACACATTTAAGGAAACAGAAAACATATCAGGTATCTTTTCTGACCACAATGATATAAAATTAAAAATCAGTAACAGAAGGAATTTTTGAAAAATTCACTCGTACATGAAAATTAAACAACATGTTCCTGTACAACTAATGAGTCAAAGAAGAAATTGAAGGGAAAATTAAAAAGTATCTTGAGACAAATGAAAATGCAAACACAACATACCAAAACTTACGGGACACAGCAAAACAGTTCTAGGAGAGAAGTTCATAACAATAAATGCCTACATCAAAAAATATCTCAAATAAATAACTTAAAGTTACACCTCAAAGAATTAGAAAAATAAGAACAAACTAAACCCAAAATGAGCAGAAGAAAATAAATAATAAAGATTAGAGCAGAAACAGATGAAAGAGACATGAGAAAAACAACAGAGATCAACAAAACCAAGAGTTGGTTTTTTGAAGATATAAAACTACAAATCTATATAGCTAGACTAAAAAAATGAGAAGACTCAAATAAATAAAATGAGAAATGAAGGCGGAAATATTACAACTGATAATCACAGAAACACCAATGATACTGACCAAAAGAGCAGAATAGAGACACCAGAAATAAATCCACGCATTTACGGCCAACTGATTATCGTCAAAGCTTCCAAGAACACACAATAAGGAAAAGACAGTCTCTTCAATAAACAGTATTGGGACAACTGGATATCCACATGAAAAAAAAAAAAAAAAATTAGACCACTAGGTCACACCATATACAAACCTCAACTCAAAATGGATTAAAGGCTAAAACGTAAGGCTGGAAATTGTAAAACTGCTAGATGAAAACATAAGATATATGCAAACTATATATCTGGTAAGAGTCCAATATCCATAATATTAAAGGAACCCAAGAAACTCACTAGCAAATTAGCCGGGAATGGTGGCGCATGACTGTAGTCCCAGCTACACTTGTTACACCAGCACTAGAACACCAGCCTCTAGGCTGGCACCTCCCACCTTGGGAGGCTGAGGTGGGAGGATCGCTTGAATTCAGGAGTAGAGGTGGCAGTGAGCTGAGATCCTGACACTGCACTCCAGTGTGGGTGACACAGTGAGACCCTGTCTCAAATAAAACATAAAAATAAAAACAAACAAACAAAAAGAAACTCACTAGCAAGTAAATAACCCAATTAAAAATGGGCAAAGGACCTAAACAAACATTTCCCAAAAGGACACATGCAAATGGCCAATAGATACATAAAAAATGTTTATATCACTAATCATTAAGGAAATGCAAATTAAAAGCGTAATGAGATATCACCTCTAACCCACAAGAATGGCTATTACAAAAAAGCCTGAAGGTAACAAGTGATGGAGAGGATGTGGAGAAAAGGGAACCCTTGTACATTGTTGGATGGCAATGTAAATTAATAACCACCATTATGAGGAACAGTATGGAGGTTCTAAAACAAAATAAAAAATAGAACTACCATAAGATTCAGCAATCCCATTACTGGGTATGGGTATATATCCAAAGGAAAGGAAATCAGTATGCTAAAGACATATATGGCAAAAAAAATTATATATTTTGACATCTCAACAAAATTAAAAACAAATATATTGTGCCATATTTTGATTTAATTAGCACTATTCTGCTCATCATGTCATTATTTTGTCTCAGTAAGACCTGAGCACAAATTTAAAACCATTTTAGGGCTAACATTTTTCTTCTCTCTCTCTCTCTCTCTTTTTTTTTTTTTCTGAGACACAGTCTCACTCTTTCACTCATGCTAGAGTGCAGTGGCATGACCACAGCTCACTACAGCCTCGACCTCCCAGGCTCATGTGATTCTCCCAATGTAGCCTCCTGAGTAGTTAAGACTACAGCTGTGTGTCACCATGCCCAGCTTATTTTTTGGATTTTTTTTGTAGAGATGGGGTTTCACCAAGTTGCCCAGGCTAGTCTTGAACTCCTGGGTTTAAGTGATCCACCTGTCTTGGCCTCCTTTGGGAGCAAAGCGCTGGGACTACAGGCTAAGCCGCCCTGCTAAGCCTTTCTTCACTTTATGAATGAATTACATGGAATAAAAATACTTACTGCAAAATTGCACTCGTAACTTTTGTGTTGCTTTTCTGACAAGGACAGCTTTTCTTGCCATAAAATGCCTTAAACTTTAAAATAACTGATATTAATTAATTATAGAGAAATGATGCTACATAAATGCAGCATCAGTGCTTTTTTTCTTAAGGCTGGGAAAAAACCTTAACATCATCCAGTTCAAATAACTTTTTAATCTTTGGATTTTCCCTGAAAAATATTCTCAAAAAGAGTCAACAATTTCTCACATCTCTATGAGTACTATTAATAATTACTGCCATGAACCATTAATGATGCCAGTGGATTGATGATTCTTCCTTAGGTATGATGGAGAGGAAGAAAAGTAAAAACTACGCAGTATCTGTTCCAAATATCCTTTCACAATACATAATGCTAAATCTAAATCTAATCAGGACCTCAAATAAAAGTCATTGGTAAGAATTTAGTTTCTGAAGTTGTACTATATTTAAAAATTCAAAGAGTAAGCCCATTACATGGATTCGACAGCAATCCTGAAGAAAAGTAAACATAGGAAAATCCAGTATTTGTCATAATGATGAAAAATCAGATTATACAGAAGAATGAATTAAATGAAATCCAGATCAAAAGCTTGTTATGTTAATGAAACCTTCAGAAGACACGGATTTACATTCTTGTTCAGTTAACTTGCTGATTGTACTAATCTGGACAAACTAATCTCCATGAGCTCTAGTTTCTACTTTATACAATGGGGTTGTAATTGTCTCCCGATCAAAACTCCTCCACTAGAGTTGCGAATATTAAAAATTAAATGTGATTGTATCTAACATACTTTAGTGAAAACTATAGCACTGAATATATGTTGTATTTAATAAATAATTCAAATTTAAAGAAATCAATATGTAATATAAGAATGAGTATTTTCAAATCTTTTTCTTACACACATCTTATAGTTAGTTACAAGTATAAACTCTCCTTTAGAAATAAACTCTGTGGTTAAGATTCTCTCTTATCTTTTCTTGTAGTGTCCTTAGCAATGTTTTTAAGATACAAAAGGATGACTTGGCTTCTTAACTGCCAGCCCCAATCCCCACAGCAGCTGTTTTCATGTATTTAATATACAACACTTAGTGTGGGGTAAAATTTTTAACAAAAGGTTCTGAGAGAAATAAAAGTTTTGAAATCATGGCCCTAAATCATCTAGCACGCTGATTTGCACATAAACATCTACTGAATGAGTATTTAGATACCAACCTGTTATAGCAAAATTTCCAACAGTTTGAGAGATCTTAACATTACACAAACTTTTATTCATTTTACTCAAGTAGTTATGATTAGAAACTTTTACATAATTAACATAGTATATTATAAAGTATGCTCTGATTTATTACATTTGAATTATCCCATCACTTTTTGAGAATAGTGATTCTCAAAAGCAAAACTTTATGGAGGTTTAGAAATAAGAGAAAAACTTAAGAGCTTGGAGGAGGGACCTTTAATGGTGATCATACTGAAGTATTTTATTGATGAAAAACATGACATCCAGAGTCAGTGTATGTCAATTTTTTCTATTCAAGTTCCCTGAAGGCAGAAAGAATGATAATGTATCTTCTGGGAACATACAGCTCAAGGTTACACTCTAGACAATACAAAATTTGGTAGTCTTATAATTTATCATAAAAATTAATGCAAAATTTAGATTTCTGGTTTCTTTCCTTCTAAAATTCAGATATTGAGACTTGTGAATTTCTGGTTCCTATCTGGAGAGTTAGAGAACCAGAAAGAGCCAAAAAAAAAAAAAGGGGGGGTTGGACAAATAGCAAATTCACACTGAACCAGTTAGAGTGAACATCTTATACTCAGTTTGGAGTGAGATGAGGTGGGGCATTATATATAGAGGATCAAAGATAAGAATTATGGCAGACTTTTACAAAATTAAAGAAGCTAGATGACAAAGTGCAGAAAGAAAAGAAATATCAACACAGAATTCTACACTTAGTAAAAATATTTTTTAAAATAAAGGACAAACAGAAACTTTCTTGCCAAAAAACTGTAGAAACTACTGCCAGCAGACCTACTCTTCAAGATATTTTAAGAGTCTTCAGGAAAAACAAATACACCAGCAGAAAACTTGGATTTAAACAAGGAAATAAAGAGCAATCAAAACTGAATAAATGAAAGTAAAAAAGATTTATTCTTATGTTTAATTATTTCTAAACTGAATGGTTCAAATGTTCAAAGCAAAAATAGGAAAATCTATTATATGCTTATAGCATATATAAAATGTTTAACAACAATGGCACAATAGAAGGCATAAAGTAATTGGCATTTACTGTTCTTAGATCATTACACTGCATATAAAGCAGCATAAAATTATGTGAAAGCAGATTTTGATTAATTAAAGGTGTATATTATAAACTGTAGAGTGAACACTAAAAAACAATAATAAAATACGTACATGTAATAAATAGGTCAACAGAAGAGATAAGATGCTCAATTAACTCACAGGAGAACAAAAAAAAGAAGAAAAACAAAGCAAAAAGACAATGAAGTAAATAGAAAACAACTGCTAACTGGTAGATTTTAATCCAACCACATCAATAATCACACTGAAGAGAAATGGCCTAAACATACCACTTAAAACAGAGATTATCAGATTGGATTAAAAAGCATGATCCAAACATATGCTATTGACTTTTTAAAAAATCACCTTAAGTAAGCGGACATATGCAGCTTAACAGTAAAATGATGGAGAAAGATACTGAATGTAAACACTAACCAAAAGAAAGCTAAAGAAGTGACATAAACTTCGGACAAGATGGACTTTAGCACAATAAACATTATCGGGGTTAAGGAGGGCCATTACGTAATGATAAAGGATCAGTGCCCCAAGAGCATAAATCCTAAAAGTTTACATACCTACCATACATGTTTCAAAATGCTTAAGGCAAAAAGTGACAAGATTGAAAGATCAAATAGGCAAACTGACGTTCATAGTTGGAGGTTCCAACACACCTCTTAACAAAGTAGGCAGAAAGAAACAGCAAAAATATGGATAATCTGAATACCATCAGCCAATTTGACTTAACATTTACAGATACCCCAACAGAATATATGCTGTCTTCAAGTGCACATGAAATATTTACCAAGATATGCTATGCTCTGGACTATTTAACAAAAGTACAACATTCAAAGGAATAGAAATCACAAAATGCATGTTCATGGATCATAAAAGAATTAAATAAACAAAAAACAGCAAAAAGATACCGGAAAACCAATTTGGAAATTAGGCAACACATTTCAAATTAAACCATGAGTCAAAGAGGGTTCAAGGGAAATTTAAAACATTTTAAACTAAGACAAAAAAACACAGCATATCAAAATTTATGAGATGCGGCTAAAGTATTGCTTACAGATAAATGAATAGTATTAAATGCTTTTATTAGAAAAGGTCTAAAACCAGTAATTTAAGTTTCCACATTAAGAAACCAGAAAAAAAAAAAAAACCCCATAAATCAAGAAAATGGAAAGAATGCAGAGTGGAACAAAAATCAATGAAAGTAAAAACAAACACAATGCAGAAAAATCAATTAATACAAAATCTGTTCTCAAGTGGAACAACGTGGGTACAAATTATAAAAGGGAATTACTAAGGAAGAAGCAGGAGTGGAAAATCCAAAGAGTGGAAGATGTAGAAAAATGTAATGATGATATCACCTAAGAGTGGTGTGTTCTTAATCACCTCAGTTAATTATTTTCGGGTTCCAGTTTCCTCATTTGTAAAAAGAGGGTGAAAAAACATCTTTCAAAGGGCAAATGTACAGATTAAATGAGATATTCATAAAAAATACTTGGAAAAATAATAAAGAATCTTAGTTCTAAGTAGTATGATCAACAGACTAATTTTTAATATAATGCATGAAATGTCATATTAAGTTCAACATACCTTTAAGGACCTCAAAGGTATGATATTACAGCAAAACAAAATTTATAAATTAGCATAAAATTTTTTTTTGGTGGCAGTAATGGAGTTCATTTAGGAAAAGTAATTACAAACTAATAGCATGGCTTCTTAGTAAGTTTTCTCTTCAAGAACAAAGTAAGAAATACAAATGAGAAAATTCATAAGACAAATATAATCCACTGCAGATATACCTTTTTGCAGATTTTTTCAAAGTTGATATCATCACCAAGGGCAGATTTAGTTACCATATCAGGTTTCAATTCTTTTTTTGGGTATACACCCAGTAGTGGTATTCCTGGGTTGAATGGCAGCTCCATTTTAAGTCTATTTCTTCATGGCATGGATCTCTTCAAGCAATCGTTGCGCCCGTCTTTGGTTTTTTAACAGTGCATCTTCAGTACCCTTTTTTGACTTCAGTCTGCCAACACTCCTGACAAGTTTTCGGATAACCAAAACTCGTATTCTCTTCACTTCTTTTCTCATCTTCACAACCTCGTTATTGAGGTTCAGAGTTCCCGGCTGAGCCATGGTAGATAAAGGAATATGATCCGCCGCTGCCTGCACGTGAACTGGGTCTCTCAGATTGCGAGAATTTGTTTCTCATAATTGCAACCATAGTGGATTTATCGTTTGA